>NC_056566.1:28442471-28468581 GCF_013358625.1 Macadamia integrifolia | reverse complement strand
GGGTGGGGTGGGTGGGGTGGGGGTGGTGTTGCAGCTGGAAATTCCTTGGGGTATTATTTACAGTTGAATGTTAACTGTTACATGTTTCATTTCAAACTTTGTTTCCTAAACATGGTCAAGGCTGTGCTTCCTCTGTTTTTCTTTTGTTGTGCCAATTGCCCATGGACCATTGGACGGACAAATCAATGCAAAATGTCTGTTCGCCGAACCTATGCTTGTGTAATAGATGCATGGTCAGGATCCACATCATGCGGTGTGCCGCCAGCCAATACAATGTGGGCCCATTACACTTCGGGGATCTGTATCAGGCATCTGTTATGCGCATATCGGAGTTTCATATCCCCTTGCATATGACCATGTGCTGAACTGAAGGCAGACTGATTTAGGGATCCTAAGTTTGATTCATTGATAGCTTTAGATAATTGAGGTACATGGATGAGTTTCTTGTATAATATACGTAGGTGCAGTGAGTTATTTTATATTAATTTGGGTAGCCTTTTTTTTTTTTAAATCTGCTACCAAAATGAATATAAGTTGTTTCATGATTGGGCTTTCTGGGGTGATGACCTGCATACTAGAAATGTAAAGCTGCCGCATATACTTTTCATGTTTCTGTAAAGCATGCTACATTGCTACTGCCAGTTTGGAGAGGGGTGATTGTGTTGCTCTGGTCCATACAATTTAAGAGTGGACCAATTCTTGGGTGGGCACATCCCTAAATTATGACCAATCAGATGAGCCTAGCTTTCCAATATTTTTACTGGTGGTACTTCTTTGTACCTTGACCAACAAAAGTTTCAGTGAATTCATTTGAATTATCATGCTTGTGCCATATATTCTGCCAGTGATCCTTGATGAATTGATTATCAACTGAGAACCTTTTGGTTGTCCCAGTCAAAGAAATTGTCCAGATTACTCTGTTTGAATTTACTCTTTTGTACATTTCATTTGAATCTGAGTTACTAATTCTGTTTCCCCTTTGATTTTGTTTGTGTTGAGCAGCCGTGTTTGAAGCATCTTCCTGGGGTTTGATGAGAGTGTGATGGAAAGTAATCGGATATCAGCTATGCAGTGCTAATGCTGAGGTTGGTGGACTGCAATGGAGCTGCTGCTAGTTTGTCTCTCCTGAGTCTCCCTTTTCTGTTTTTCTTTCTTGTATATTTTGGTTGGTGTACATAAATATTTATGGAAGATTGAGACAATCAGGTCGAGCAATTGGGGTTTGGACTCTTAAGAAGCTTTTGTATGTGACACTCATCTTACAAACTAAACCAGAGGCTCGATTTTTTTCCTTTCTGTGTTTTCAAGATGTCAGTTTGGCTAAAATGGCAGTTGGGTTGCCCATGTTCTGGTTAGATGCAAGTGCAAGGCTGGATCAATCTAATTCCTATGACTCCCCTCACAGGCTCATAGCTCCTGCTTCGATTTTTTGTGTAAGTTATGCCATTACATTTCTTACTACACTGTTGGAGGACAATCTCAGATATCTGAATTAAGATGAGAGCAGCTTCTAAAAGAGCATTCATAAGAAAGTGTAACTTGTGAACTCAGCTTCTCTACGTAAGCTTTCTTCTACTGATCAAATTATATCAACCATTATGTGTGTGTGTCAAAATGACCATCCCACCCTTGTTAGATGTTTGGCCCACGCTCCATCGTTATAAAGCCAAAGAAAACATGGAATTTTATGGGTTCTCGATTTCGCATTATAGGATAAACGGGAAACTCATCACGAAAGCAATTTATTCTAAGGGAAATTTTCGAAGCTTCACGAGGGTGTTTACGTCATTTAGGGATACACTAATGACTAAACACCGCCAGTCAATCGGTCAATGCACTTGTGCTTGCACAAGACCTAACCTAACCTCTGCACGCCCAAGCTCGGAGCGTAGCGCTAGGGAACACCTAGCGCTAGGGAAGGTGGCGGGACGCCATTGGTTTCGTCGAGGGTATCGGGACTCAGCAAACGAGGAATGGAACTCAGGGATTTTTCGTGTCACTCTCCGTCCCCAAATCCCTCTTCCGTCCCGATCGAAGAACATAGAACTCTCTTGCCTCCTTATTCATCTGGGCTCCGTTTTGATCGAGTTCAGCGGCAGCTGGTATTGAGATCTCTCCTTCAAGCTCTTAGAGGCTTAGTAGTTACCATCGATTTCATGGGAGTTCCTATCAAACACTACCGTCAGTTCTGTTCCACTTCGTCTTCGTCTTCGCTTCCATGGATCTCTCCTCTCCACTATCTCAAGCCCACAACCCCAAAACCAGACCCTCCAACCCAAAGCATCTCTCCATCTCCAACGCAGGAATTGCGCAGAAAACCAAAGTTCATATCTCACGAATCCGCCCTCTCTATGATAAAACGTGAAAAAGACCCGCAGAGGGCTTTAGAGATCTTTAACATGGCGGCGACTCAGCGGGGCTTTAATCACAACCACTCGACATACTCCACCATCATTCACAAGCTTGCCCAATCCAAGAAATTCAACGCCGTCAATGCAATTCTTCGTCAGATGACATTCGAAACCTGCGAATTCCATGAGGGTCTGTTCCTTAATCTTATGGCCCATTTCTGCAAATCTTCTCTACACGAAAGGACACTTGAGATGTTCTACGCCATCCAGCCAACTGTTCGTGAAAAGCCCTCACTCAAAGCTATCAGCACTTGTCTCAACCTCTTGGTTGAATCAGACAGGCTTGATTTGGCCCGGAAGCTTCTCTCTTATTCGAAGAAAACTCTTGACTTGAAGCCCAACACATGCATTTTCAATATTTTGGTTAAGCATCACTGCAAGAAGGGTAACCTTGATTCCGCTTTCGAAGTCGTGGAAGAGATGAGGAAGTCTAAAGTTTCCCAACCAAATTTGATTTCGTACTCTACTCTAATGGGTGGTCTCTGTGACAATGGGAGACTCAAAGAAGCAATCGAATTGTTTGAGGAGATGGTGTCCAAGGATAAAATCTTACCCGACTCTCTAACCTACAATATCCTAATCAATGGTTTCTGCCGAGAAGGAAAAGCCGATCGTGCTAGAAAGGTAATGGATTTTATGAGTAAGAATGGATGTCAGCCAAATCTCTTCAATTACTCAGCTCTGATGAATGGGTTCTGTAAGGAAGGGAGAATACAAGAGGTTACAGAGGTTTTCAATGAGATGAAAAGCTCTGGTTTGGAACCTGATGCTGTTGGCTATACTACTATAATTAATTGCTTCTGTAGGGCTGGAAAAGTTGATGAAGCTCTCAAGCTTCTGAAAGAGATGAAGGAGAAGGATTGCAGAACTGATACTGTTACCTTCAATGTGATACTTGGAGGTCTATGCAGAGAAAGGAGGTTTAAGGAAGCGCTTGTGATGCTTGAGAGCTTGCCCTATCAGGGTGTTTATCTGAACAAAGCAAGTTACAGGATTGTATTGAATTTCTTGTGCAAGGAGAAGGATATGGAAAATGCAACCAAATTGTTGAGTCTTATGCTGGAAAGGGGATTTTTGCCTCATTTTGCTACTTCAAATGAGTTGCTCATCAGTCTCTGTGAGGCTGGAAAGGTAGCAGATGCTACAGAGGCATTGATTGGGTTAGGAGAGATGGGATTTAAACCAGAGCCTGCTTCGTGGGTTCGGTTGATTGAATCGATCTGTAGAGAAAGGAAACTGTTGAGAGCATTCCAACTGCTTGATGACTTGGTTACTCCAGAAAGATGAAGCACGACCAAAAAAAAAAATTGTCCTTTTCTGATTTCCTCAAATTGAGAGGAGAGAGTGCAGTGAAGAAAATCTACTGCCTGTGCCAGATGAGAGAGAGTAGTCTTCCGAAGGAAATGGGAAACGGCTCAAGGACAAGAATGGATAATGGATGCTATTTGATTATTTCTGCAACCCCTTTATTGGACTACTTGAGGATGGAGAATTTTGATTCGTTCTGTAGCATCACCTCTGCAAATGCATGTTCACATATTCAACTATGCCTTTCTTATGCAAATGGATCAGTTTCTTCTGCTACAGTGCATCAAACCCAGAGATTAGATTTCTTTGACATCATTCTTCAAACTTGAAACTCTATATAACCAAGGCTGTAAGGTAGGGGACTGAGAATCTGAAACTGAGCAACAGAGGGAATCTTGTGGCAGGAAGATCAGGGGCGGAAAATTGGATGTGAATCATTCGGATCACACAATACCAATGTCTGATTGCAATTTCAGTTGAAAAAGAAAAGGAGCAGCTCAACTACAGGCAAATTGGCTTTGTTGAGATTTCTATTTGTTAAATGCTACTGAGTACCAACAGATCTTGGGTCTGTTCAGGCATGAATTTTTTTGCAAAGCAAAACCCAAACAGATTCACTAATTTAAGAGGAGCTTATTGGATTAAAAAAAAAAAAAGGGTGGATTCGGCAATACAGTAGGACACCATATAATTTAAGAGGTTTCCGGAAATTTTCTCCTTATCACCACCATTTCTACCATACATCATCCATCGATTCAAGCATCCAAATAGAGAAAAAAATAAATAAATAATAATAAGAAGTCACTTATCAACAACAAAAATTTATAGTATCTATAAAAAGTTCTATAGCTCTTACCTTATATAGCTCTTACCTCTTAGCAATCTGCGACGGAACACAACGTTTTTTCAGAAAACTGAGGCGTGCTTGTGCTTGTTTTCATGTCGATTCTTTTCACAATGCAGGGAAATAGTAGTTACATTACTGAGGATGAATCCGATTGAAGCAATAAGAGTCATGAACTTGCCTGTGACCAGTAAAATACAAATGATTTGTGTTTTTATTTATTAAAATATCTTTGTTTTAATAACTTTAAGTTTAATTGATTTTTTTACTATTTACTTATAAAAAAGAATGTAAAATTGACAAATAATAAAGATCAAAGACTATTCATTGTTAATTCCAAAAGAAGTTGCAAGAATTAACATTTCTCAAAATTGAGTTTGGACGGTCACAGTCACAGTCCCATTACTTCCACTTTTTGTCTTCAAGCCCTATTTATTTACAAGTTTTTAGTAGTGAATCAAAGTGCAATTCAAAAAATATTGTCATAAAGCAAATAAATTAAAGGCATTGGTAGGATATGATATGACTTTTGCGACACCAAGTTAGTTTTGCGTGGTGTAATTTTGATTGTGCGGATATATTGATGTCATGCTTATTATTGGACTCAAATTCATCCGATATCTCTCATGGATTGGTGGATCCCCCATGTATCTTTTTATCATCTATTTTTTTTAGATTAATTTAATTTTTTTGCTAGATTTTCTAAGGTTTTATATTTTGTCACTTGATCAACTCTGTTTTTGTTGAAACTTGCATGTGAACATGTGTACTTGGATTCTCCACTGCCATGGTTTGAGTAATTTGATCAAATCGTTATCAATCTGTCCAATTTGATTCTTATCTAATATTATATTATTGAATTGATATAGACGAAGGATAATAAGGTTATAAAAAAATGAAAAATTTCGATTTTTTTAATGACCACCCAAGGATACTTTTGTCTGATTTGTGTCGATCAAGATTGAATTCATATCAGCTCTGTCTGATCCTAGACCTATTCCTGTATCTTAAAACATGGTCGTTATGGTTTTCAACTCTATCTAATCTGTCACAACACAAATATTTGAAACAACATAAACTCTCAAAACCTACAAGTTCGAAAAGGTACATATGTTTCTAAGTAGGTGAGTTATGTATGAGTTCTCCATGTAAGCCCACATGGCAAGTCACATAGGATTGCAATTTTGTAGATTGGTGGACTTCAAGGTCATCTTCTCACATGCTTAAGTTTTATCCAATTAGAGTTGGTCAAATTACAAAATCAAGTATTGAAAATTAATAATTATAGATGGATGCATTGCAAGGAAATAGGCTCTTGACAAATATATGTATGACATGCAATGCCTATTTGATTGAATTGGTCTTTGGAAATTGACAAATGGCCAATTTAGACCACTAGCTTGATAGTAAAAGGTTGAAATTTTCAGATCATGCCTCAACATGATAGAATTAAACGATTTGCTTAAAAAAATCTCCAAAGTGAGGTGACCTAGATTAATCTTTTGTTTATTTTTTCTTAAAAGGAGAAAAGAAAATTGCCCAACATCGCCCTTGTACCATCTCACATGGGGAAATGAAATGATCACTCCACCCCTCTTGGATGTTGGTGTGCATGCTCCCATTTGTCCTGGTGCTTGTGTAGGGGCCATGCAGCTTGGCAACAAACCCCTTCGCCTTTTAAAAACATATTGAATCTAGAATTTATTTGAACTAATGTGAAATTCTGTTAGGATCCCCTTAAAAAGTTTTTTTAAAAAAATTTTAACTATAACTACTCAATCATATTTAACGGGAAAAACTTTCTCATGATGTTAGAGTGCAATTTCCTTTACATGAGTTTTTTTTTTTCTTCCACTAATGAATATGTGGATCCATGCCTGATATCTTTTTTAGGATACTCATTGATGTACTTCCTCCCCAAAACTCTCTCTTCCTATTTAATCACACAATTATTCTTGAAAACTATTTGACAAATTTTCATTTTACTTTTGTTCTAATTTTAGGGGATTTTTTTTTTTTTTAATTAGTAGAACAAAATTTTTACAAGTACACCATATAAACAACATAATTACTCTGTGAATAAAGGCTTATAATTATTATCTTATTCAACTCCCCAAAAAATACTTAGGCGTACTTGCTCTCAATGGTGGCAATATTTTTTAGAAATTCAATATTCACCTCAAATTTAAGATGTCCTTTTGGAGACTGGCTCTTGAAGGAATCCCTTCTAAAGACATCCTGCATAATTGGGTGGAATTAGACCCCACATATGGTCTGTGTCACAATGAGCTGGACAACATTCATCATGTTTTCCTTACCTGTGAATTCTCAAGAAGAGTCTAGGTCGTGGGCCCATTGAGGCTAAGAACTGTGTGTTTGCAGTTTTCTTCTTTCCCCAACTTAATAACGTATTTCTTCAACTCAAATAATTTTTTGAAGAATGACTTGGTTTCTTTTTTTAATACTTTTATTATTGCCTTTATGTCTTATTGAAGCATAGGAATATGGTCACTCTTGGATTAAAAAAAAACCCCAATCCTCTCGTCATTATGAATCAGGTGAATTTCTAGATTGCCCATTACAATGGTTATAAATCAGGCTATATCAAGTGAATGCAATTGAACCAAAATTTGACCATAAATATGAAATATCATATTTTTCTAAGAATGTGCTCATTATAACTGTTGTGTCCAATAAGTCTCAAAATGTATCAGGTTGGGCGACTACTCTTTTTTCAAAGAATAGATGCTTATTACTACTTGCTAACTATGTAATGACAAGAGAAGGTATTGAAGCAGTAGCGCAAGGACTTCTACTTGGGTTAGAAGAAGCAAACAAGTGTGGATGGGAGGTGCACCAAATATGGAGCTATCTTATGGAGCTTGAAACTCATATGATCCCTAAAAAAATTTGGCCATGGGCCACTAGTTCTCTCCTTATTGAAGAGTTCTTTGTTCAAACCCACCTTTTGTGTGAAAAATGTTGATAACAATTCAGTCAGTATGATCAAACTTATAGCCTATAAACTCATGATTGGAAAAATCCTGATAAAGGATATTGAAAAAGAAAATTTACAGCGCCAACCCCTAGAGAATGCCCACTATTATAAGAACACCACCTATAATTAGACTCAGACTCCTTATTGTCAGTCACTATTAAGGGAATAGTTAAAATGACTGTTATATCCTATTCATTAAAACTCCGGCAACACATAAGAAACCGATGAGGGATCAGCCCACATAAGCTGATATGGGATCGAAACATAAAGCCCCTTAACTTTTCTCAAGAGCATAGTACCCATCTATGAAAAATTTCTTTCTTTGATCCAGTTTGTGTTATGTTTGCCATATGGGTTAGTTGAAATTGAAATAAGTTTTTTCTGATTCCAATGATTTGATGTCTTCTTAGGCCTTACTGAATATTTTTGATTGATTCAACGACTCAGTTTTTACTTTTAAACTGGAGGGAAATGTATTAGCGCTTTCTTATGGATTGAATCTTTTCTTTATCGTATAATTAAGATATCCGATAACTTGCTAATGTCATTCGTTTTAATGCATTTCTTGTTAGTTTCACCTTTCACGGATGAAACTCTGTTTTATCATGTTCGGGTCGCTCATGTGCTTTTCCTCTTCAAGCCCTTCACTACAGATTAGTTTGGCAATGGTACATCCAAGGGCCCAAATGTCGGCAGGGAAACTCTGTTAATCCCCTCGAGCCACTTCAGGTGCCATGAAAACAGGGGTTCCGGCAATCGGCATCGTCGGAGCCTCCTCATCCTCCTCATCAATCCATCTCATGCAATCCAAGTCAGCACCAGATCGATCGCCGGCACCGCCGCTCCTCCTCGAGTGCTTTGGATGATCTTGGAGTTGAAGCACACAACAAAAGGTGACACAGCCGAAATCCTAGTGATGTTCATGGAAGGAAGAAACATAGTGAGTTTGGGTATTTTAGGTACTTCATATTTAGTAAAGGCATTTTGGTATTTAAATTAAAATATAATAGCTGACATTAGCATATAAGGTATATTCCTTAATCGTGACACACGGTAGGGGGTCTAAGTCTAATTTGATAAAACAGAAGAGGTGTTCTTATAATAGTGGCATTCTCTAGGAGGTGGCACTGTAAATTTCCCTTGATTATATTGTCACCAATAATAAGAAACATAATAATCCCTTTTAAATTCTACATCTTTCCACTTTAAAAGCAAAGTAGTTGTCCAATTTTAAAAACTATTCTCTATCACCAAGATTTGACTTTCTTTATTTAAGAAACAAAATTTTGACTAAAAGAGAAAACCACAAAATGGGCTTTATCATATAAGGAACAGGGAGAGAGATATTTAGTTTTTTGGAACCACCTCTCTTCTCTCTCCCTTCTTTCCTTTGTGAGTATGTATGTGAAGTAGAAACTTTAATGGTGGATTGCTCTTCTCCAATTGAATATGGATCGTAGTTTCAAAGTGTTGAGATCAATCCTTACAATTGCTCAGGTATGGAAAAACTATTATCTGAATAATGAACTTCGATTGCAGTTCAAAGGGGTAAATATTTCATTCCCAAATAGTTAATTTTTGTACAATGATTTCGAGCATAAGAGATTCTAATCCGATTCCTTCCGTTGTAATCAGGTTTCAATCAACAATTGGTATCCGAACCCTACTTTTCTGTTCAGAATCATTGATTTGCATACAATCATAAGGTTTCTCAATATGTTTCTATTAAAAGTTAATGGATCCAATATGGTTTACTTTAATTATTTTATTTTGATTGACCTCCAAAAGGAATTGTTCATTCGATGAATAGTGCCCCTGGTAATTTTTTATTTTATTTTGGATATCTATTGAAAAAATAATAATAAATAAATAAAATAGGGGTTTATCATTGTATGATGTAATGTTTACCAAAAAAACAAAGGGTTTTGGATAAAACGAAAAGTGAAATTTAAAACCAAATAAAACAAGATTTGAAATACTCACATGTGGTAACAATAATAAAAAATTCTATTTTTTTTAAGTTTGAGCATCTCACTATCACTCCATTTAATCACAGTTGCAAGTTGCAACCAATTGGAATAGAAGAAAAAGAAAAAGAAGTAATGCAGGAGTACCATGGACTGAAGAAGAGGGCAGGTAAAGCAATGCAACAGAAACTACAATATAGATTTTGGCATGTAATCTTACATTGTTTCTTTCTTTTAGTAAGTCTTTTGTTGTCCTGAAGGTTGTTGGTAACAGGGGTGGTGCAATGTGGCAAGAAAAAAATGAGTAAATAAGAACAAGTAATCATACAATGCATATAGATTACGAGGTTTGACAAGATTGATTATGCCCTCGGTGATATGAGATCTTACTTCACTATTAATGAAAAATAGAGTTATAACGCTCGTCCTCACACCTTTCTCAACGTGTTTACAGAGAAAAAAAACCTTGCTATAAATATATAATATTATATAAGAAATTTGCACAACTATCCATATAACCTTTGAAATCAGCCATTTTTGACACAGATGGAATTCAAAACATCATATCACAAACAAGGGAAAAACTTAAAGTTAAAAATTAAGAATAATGATTCAAGAGGAAGATGCGATTGATCAAGCATATACACAAACGAAAAATATTCTTAAAGTAAAGAATGAAGGAAAGACCAACATATATACCATCAAGACACGAGTCCGCATGTTCCATCACACGGAAACCCAAAACAGTTAAAGGAGGTGGAGGTCCCCATCTGTGTGTGTGATTTGAGATCTCAAGTCAGCTGAAAAAGAAATGTGTATGAAGAAGACATAAACAAGATCCCTGTGAATAAATGTTGCTAACTTTAAGAGTGGGGTGGGGTGGGGTGGGGGGGGAGTGGGGTTAGAGTCGCAGAGAGAGAGAGAGAGGACCTGGAAAGAACCCAAGTCAAGAAACTAGCAGAGTTCGAGAAGTGTCTTGGACTGTTATACTAAACACCAATAAGTATGAAAATAAACAAAGACAGATATGCTAGAATACAAAAATTTAACGAGGTTTACACATTGATGGTGGGTTGATACGTCCTTGGACGAAAAAGAAGTTTCACTATGTAGAAGAGAAATTACACTCAAACAGCGGCGAGAAAACTCGCCCTGAAACCCTAGCTTGAAAAACCTCAATTTATAGCTGTCTATTCAACAAGACAGTAGTACATTATAAACTCCTCTAAGTCTCGAGTCGATCCATCGGGTCGTGGTCGACTGGGTCACCACCAATGGGTGGGGGGGGGAGTGGGGTTAGAGTCGCAGAGAGAGAGAGAGGACCTGGAAAGAACCCAAGTCAAGAAACTAGCAGAGTTCGAGAAGTGTCTTGGACTGTTATACTAAACACCAATAAGTATGAAAATAAACAAAGACAGATCTGCTAGAATACAAAAATTTAACGAGGTTTACACATTGATGGTGGGTTGATACGTCCTTGGACGAAAAAGAAGTTTCACTATGTAGAAGAGAAATTACACTCAAACAGCGGCGAGAAAACTCGCCCTGAAACCCTAGCTTGAAAAACCTCAATTTATAGCTGTCTATTCAACAAGACAGTAGTACATTATAAACTCCTCTAAGTCTCGAGTCGATCCATCGGGTCGTGGTCGACTGGGTCACCACCAAAATATATCAGAACGGGTCATTCTTCAAAACGGGTCAAGAATTCAGGATAAACTTAACATGAATTGGTAAATAGAAAAGAATGACATGTTATAAGCTATTCAAGAGGATGAGGGAAGTAGAGCATTGCATCTGCTATTCTTCTTCTTCACCAACTATTCAAACCTTCAAAACACGCACACAAAAAAAAAAAGTCCACCTTGGCCCATTCTGATCCTGAACAGGTTATAGGATGGATTTTTCAAGTCCGAGGTCAAGGTCAGGATTGAGGCCTCGCATTGAGCCAACCCATTCTGGCCCCTCTGCATGCATATGTGGGATTTGAAACCCACACTTAATTTATTCTCATTTATATTTTTTTTCCGGGGTTAAATATTTCATGTATTATTAGTTCACTCGGTCCTTAATTTATTTTTAGGGAGAGAGTTCTCTGAGCAAACGACATACGGAGGAAGACACCAATGAAGTGCGATAAAACAATATCATACATAAGACGACAGCAAAATCATTTCATGTGAGGATGAACGAGAGAGACACAAAGTGCTAATTTACCCTGCAACGGCAGCACAATAAACTTCGGCCCTTATTTTTATCTAGGGAAGTTTTCCTATGAGCGCAACCCTTTGCAAACATGGGAACCAGTGGGAGCATGGTTGGAAGTATCAACATCAACATCAATGGCATTTCAACCTTCCACAAGGGCAAGGTGGTTATTTTGCCCCTTTATGTCTAGGAGCAGGAGCCACACTCCCCCGACAGAGTTTTTGATTCCTTTTTCATTTCCTTTATTCTACCATTGAAATTTTATCTTATCTTTACTTCTAAATTCTAAACAATCCAGGCTGAGAAAGCTAGAATTTCTTGATCCTAATCCTTGAATAAACCTTGCAAGTGAAATAAGAATGGAGGAGAAACTGAAACAAAATAGGTACGCACAGAAATGTTTAATGAAAGACATTATGAAGATTTTATTTTCATTAAAAAAAAGGCTAACAAGAGCTTCCATCATTATAAATAGCTGGTTACATTCATTTAAAGGTAGAGCAAATCCAGCCACAAAAGAAAAAGGTCAGGCTAGAGCAAACCTCTTCTCATTACATATACCATCATGTATATACTCTATAAATGAAACACACACACACACACACATAGGCACCCGTAGCATAAATTATCAGAAGGGAGGTGGCCCACCGGGACCAGGTGGGCCAGGGGGCCCTGGAGGTGGGGGTCCACCAAAGCAGTCGTTCAGCAACCAGCAACAGCACAAGAAGCTGATACTGCAAAATCACCCAAATAAAATACTTAGTATTATGATGAATTATTATTATTACTCACAAACAAGATACCTAGTAATACCAGGGAGTTGGTTAACCCACCAAGAAGATAGGAAGTTTCCAATGCCACCAAAGAAGCCACCAGGTCCAGGTCCAGGTCCAGGTCCAGGTCCAGGTCCAGGTCCAGGTATAGGTACAGGTCCAGGTCCAGGCCAGAAACCAGGTCCTGGAGGTCCTGGAGGACCCCAACCAGGTCCTGGAGGTCCCGGAGGACCCCAACCAGGTCCTCCAGGTCCAGGACCCCAACCAGGACCTCCAGGCCCAGGTCCTGGTCCTCCGGGGCCTCCAGGCCCTCCCGGACCACCAGGGCCTCCTGGACCCATTCCTAGCTGAGAAAGCTTACCAGCAGCACCCCTACTACGGCATCAGCAGCACGATCACCACAGGGAGTAGAGAGGGAGTAACTCTCTAAGTTGACCACCAACACCACAACAAAGAACAATGGTGAACAGAAACACTAAGTACCCTTGAGACCTAAGAAACTCTTGAGAACACAGAGAGAAAGACAAGGAATAGGTGACTTCATTCCTTATATAGAGGCCTTACTTGGTTGTACATGGCAAACCAGCCACGAAATAGGCCTCTCCAACTTCACTTCCACCAACTGGTCAAAAACAGAAAACACTTTCTAGCAAGTTCTTGAACTGGCAAATTCTTTAACCCCCAAAACCACTATTCCTCCTGTTGCACTCCTCCTCTTTTCACCAAACCTTCAAAACCACCTCCCCATGAAAGCCCAGTACTTTCTGGATTAGCAGAGAGCAAAAGGACACATGTTTGACAGGAAATGAATAGAAAATATAAGATTCTAGTTTCTTTCTTCTTTTTTTTCTTTTTTTTTTTTTTGAATAATGGAGAAAAAAAGAAAATAAGGAATATTCATTCCATATTTTTCCCCCTCACAGATTTTCTTTTCAAAATTACAAGCTTTGGTAAAAATAATTTATTTTTTAATACACTCCCCTGTATTTGGCAGTCAAACATTCGACCTCCTTGCTTTGATACCATGTTCACCACCGCTTCATCTAGTAGCTCAAACTGTTAGGGAAGACAGGGTAAATCTATACATCAACAAAAATTTAAGTGTAAAACGAAAAAGAAACAGTTATAGCAATCTATGCATATAAAATCTAAACAAAATCGAAACTGTCATAGCCACTGGAAAGGAAGGACATCTCTCATAGAGATTAATCATCGGTGAATGATATGTCCATTGAAAACCCTTTAAAAGAACATTCACATCTCAATTATTTATAGCTTTTGCCCACATATGATGAGTCTTGCAATAGTAGAAATTATATGAGGTTCTGGCCCCTTCCAAGCATGCCAACAGATGCCATAAGGAATCAAGTGCAACAAGACAAGAACATGGTCCACATTTGGCCAACTGGTAAAGATTGTTTTAAGCTCTGGAGGGGTAGTCAATCAACTCCAGAAAAATACCGAAAAATAATTTAATTCATCACAAATTCTCAATATAAAGACAGATGGTAGCTTCCTCGTTACATAAAAACAAAAATCTGCTAACCAACTCAAAACCTCTTTCACTGAACAACTTCAAGAATCAATACTTTATTAGGAGAGAGCCAATGCAAAAGAAAAATTAGACAAAGATTTATTTTACCCCAACCTCAACAAAATTGACCAGATCACCATCTTCACCAGGTGGAAACCTGAATGGGAGAAAAGATTGTCATAATGAAAAAAAGGTGATTGGAACTTTGTTAAAATTCTCAGCTTACCATATTGGAGTACATCCAAAGCCATCTTCAAGCTAAGTTCCTAACAACAGCTTATGCTAAAGAAGAGGTTTTAGAGAACCAAAACTCATAAACTTACCTCAAGTCTACATGCCTAGGTGCCAACCAAAAGCATGTAGATTTGGGTGACATCAACTCTGTAGTTGGGACCAAGACTTCACAAACATGACATAAGGTTCTGTTTCTGCTCTAAAACCTCCTTCTCAATAATCACCTACTCATGCCCACATGACAATACATCAAATACACCTTTTAAAGCATTGATTTTGTCCTGTCAAGGTTTTCACATCTCCAAGACTCAACATTTGGTGGTGGTGAATTAAACTTGGATCAAATATCAGTAATATCTAAGAATAAATGTTTCATTATGTTGAAAAAAAAATTGTTTTCAAACACTTTACACAAACTTTAGGCACAAATCAGGAATATCATATAGTAGAACTAATGTTCAGTTAAGGAAACACCATCAAATGTTAATAATAGTATCAAAAGCAAAATAAGAACAGAATCCTTCCATCATCAAAGAGAACTAAATAAGCTTTCAGCAAAATTCATAGCTAAAGAATGAAAACATGCTAAATATATAGATAAACTGATAAGTAAGCCTCAGATTAGCATTTTGGCACATTCTTCCTCACCACCAACAACCCAGGTATGTATATATATACCTTGGTGCGCATATGTTGTTGAGGCTCATGCCTAATTTTGTCCTCATAGGCCAAAAGGGTTTATGAAACAAAAAAACATTATCAATCAAAACGACAGAAATTGATCATAACTTAGCTACTTCATTCCATTAAGCTGCAATTCAACATGAAAAAAAGAAGAATTATTTTGTAATCTACTGAAATGTTTGAAAGGAATACTGGCAATGGAATTGCAGTAACTCGTCAGATGCTATCTCAAAGAAAAAGGATCTTCTTGTGAGGGCATCAATGATCTGCAACGGCTTGAATGGCACTAGAAGGATCAAAAGAGAAGATGGTGAGTCCACCATTTCACTTCGAATCATCAGCTTACAATGATTCTGCGAATTTCTCCTGCAATAACCAGAGCAGGAGCCTGGCCTTGGAACTAACCCTAGAAGCCGAGCCTGATAAGTTGGGCCGGGCTAAGGTAGGCGATAGGCCCAACCCAACTTGGAACTTCTTCCCACTGGGCTCATGGTTTCCTCGTCCTAGAGAACAATTGTGGCTGAAAATACCTGAGTGAGGGTCGGGATGGGCTAGAGTTGAGGCCTTGGACTAAGCCCAGCCCGTCCTAATTTTAATTCTTATTTTATATAAAATATAAACCCTTTGATTTTGGACAATAAAGGAAACGCCATTACCTATAGCAGCCACAGACAAAAGCTTTAAAAAAAAAAATCTCAATAAACTAAATACATAAAAGATGCAAATGAGTTAGGGTTTAAGCATCATCAAACATGAAAGGGACACTGCAAAATGGAGGATAAACAATATCATTTTCCTTTTTATCGTTATTCTTTCTTCTTCTTCTCCCTAACCCGTCCCAACCCTTCATCTCCTTTCTCCTTCTTCGGCCTATTAGTGCCAATTAGGGTCAGTCCGCTTGCCCTAAGGATGAGTCAGGGTTGGATTTTCAAGCCCTGAGTCAAGGCATGCCGGCCCTGGGTCCAATCCAACTATCAATGCTAGTTCACCATTGTAAAGTGTATGGCTAGGGGTGTCAATTGGTTAGTTTGATCCAGTTTCAGTTGGGCTAAATCAGTTCTAAGCTCGTACTGGGCCAAATCGAAACTAGATTGTTAAGCCAAAGCTCAGTTTCAACCCTTTTTTTTAAGGGAGGTTACCTTAATGGGTTCTATTTTTTCTGATTTTCCTATATTTTGGTGGGAGACTAGCGCAACAACTCACTGCCACGGTCTCCACTTAAATTGCAGATGCATAAATAGGAAATCAAAGTTGAGACCATGCGTCTATCCACACAATCCCCAACTCGCCCTAACTATCTGAACAACTCACGGATGGATCCAACCGATTTCAAACTGGAAATTGAAGGTGTGAACAGCTCTTGGAGAGGATTAATGGACATACCACAGAACCATCCGATCTCAATCTAGAATGGCCTCTTCACTCCACGAATGGAGCTCACTACATTGGACAACAAGATAAAATACGATAAGAGGATGAGAGCTGCTATTGCTAGAGCCTTGTCTCTAGATTGTGTTCTATGGAGCTCCTTACAACTTAGAAATTAGAAGTGGACCATGGTCCATGGTCCCTGGTCCCCTACCCCTACAAAGTGAATGAATAAATGTTGGATTCATCAAAGTTTTGGTTCACTCCTATCAGTTAGAGTTTAATGATGAGTCTAATGAAAACGCATGGACCAACCAATTCATCATATCAATTTAATGGATTACACCAGAAACAACAAAAGGATCCGTCTCCTCTGACCTTATGGGACATGGACCACTTTTGTGCTTTTATACACGCGTTATTTTGGCTAGATTCATGTGACGTAAGTTTAGGCAGCTTTGAAAGAGGAACTCATTGATACTAAGTACACCTTTATGGACTTCTTATCCTCCTAAGGTATGGATATATTTTTATTATTTTTATTTTATCGATCGATTATTGGTCCATAATCGTGTTCAAAATAATCTAATTTTAAAATAGGTGGATTGATTAGTCAGGACATAAATGATTCTTAAACGGGCTATAGATATCGTTCATAGTATCCAGTCAGTCCTGATCAGAAAACTTTCGTGCTATTATATACAAAAAAAAATGAGAGATGTATTATAATTTCATTAAAGTATGTTATTTATAAACAGCTACTCTAGTTCAGTAATATTGGTGTTTAAACCTTGACTAGCATTAATTAGTACTTACTTTGCTATTAAATCTTGTTCTTAAGAAACAAGAGTTGTTCGATTATATTGGTATTTTATATGTCAAGTCAATAATGGAAAAAGATATAGAGAATTTCAATAATGTCAATATATCATACAAGGGCGACCTGCCCTCGCACACTGACAACTTACAGCATTTACTTATTTTCCCATCAAAAAATTGGAGAAAAAAAAAGTTGCATTGGACCAATGTGGGTCCATAATATTTGTTTGTTTGTTTGTGTTATTTTTATTTTTATATTTTTTTTATTATTTTTTAAGAAAATCAATTTCCCTTTCAATCTACGCTTAAAAGGGTAGAAAGTGGAAAATTTTATTGTAAGATGAGATTTTTCACTAATTTTTATAAAATTGAAAAAAAAAAAAAAATTGGCTATAGTAAATAACACTTGGTGGTTTCTATGGTACTCTAGAGTCAAAGATCAGGTTGGCCAGACCAAAATAATTAATAACCACCCTTGAAAATCCTAACTGTCCTAACCAAAATACCTAATCTACAAAGGCCTTAAATCTTCACTAGCCCATGTCGCTCCAAATATGATCTGGACAGAAACCATACAGTAGCCCAACACAAAAGTCATGCATCAATCATTAAAAGTGGGCCCACAAAACAGCAGGCCAGCCCAACCCATTAAGACCCTCATCCATGATTAGGCACTTATACCTAGAAGTAGAAAAAACCTAACCCTTACCAACATAAAATCAACATCAACGGCACCGACCACATCCTATCTAGGCATTACATTAAATACTATATATAATATGTGAAAATGAAACAAGTTATTTCATCACAACCTAAGAATAAAAATTCAGGATTGGTTGGTTTTCCAAATCTACAGTATTTGATTTTCCTCAATTATTGTTCCACTCAATGTTATTAAATAAACTTGTAATCCAGATAGGCTCCAGCTAGTGGTGTTAACCGGTGAATTTCCACCAATTTAATGCTCTATACTGTTTTTACTCGTTTAAGTAATCGGGCCTTATAGACTGAGGGATAGAGACATTTATATTCATTTGGTCGACTCTCAATCCATAATCAGACTCAAGATAATTAAGGCTATTGAACTAATTAATTAGTCTATAATAGGGCCTCAAATCGGTTATAATTGAGCAAAATTAGCTTAAACGAGCTAATCAGGCTATAATCGATTGGTCTTGGTCGTGCAATTGTCAAGCCACTACTTTGTACCCTGTTTGCCTGATTATTAATCAATCGGTGCTTGAGCCCTATAGGTTTCAAGCGATCAAATTAAGCCAGGCCTATTGGCGCATGCCAACTTTTGACACCCCTAGGTCTAGGCAGACCTATAGCCATATTTAACCTAAACCCTAGAAACATGGTGGGAATCATCCATTCAAAAACGATAAGAATCAGGATTACCATTGATTGAATTATCCAATTCTCGAAATCATGGCTCCATCCATCGATTCATAAATTGTTATCAGATCAGCCAGATAGTGATTCCTAGTCAAAAAAGTAGAAAAAAAAATGATATCAGAATCTTGAGGGTAAAATCGTATGATCTGACTTAATACGACCGATCCATATAAATACAAATACAAATGCAGATATCATGAACTAAACCCTAGATATCCATCACAGTGAACATAATGAAAGTTGACCAGAATTTGAAAAACCAAACACAAAAATAGGGCAAGAAAGAATCAAAGACTGATTCTTTTCTCTACGTTTCCTGTGGAGGAAAGAATAAATCAAGGATGAAAAAGTTCCTTTCCATGAAAGCACCTTTTGAAAATGAAATCTCTTTCCACCACAAATATAAGAGAGACTTTTCTCTCTTGAAAAGTAAGCAACCTAATCAGCTACCTAATCTACATATATTGAAACCAATTTATTTGATCATTAAAAAAATGGGCCCTCTCAAGGGCTATTTTAAAAATCTTAATTAATCTTTCCATTCATGTCACCACGTACTTTAAATCTTAATTTTGGCTTAATTGATGTCATTATATAGTTGATATGTCCACTTTTCATTTCCTTCTCATTGGATCCTTTCATTCATATAATTGTATCTGGTGGTGGTCCGGTATTTGACGTGGACTGGACGATGAATAAGTCCATCACCAATTACCACATGACATGTGTGCCCAAAGGTGTTGTGGTAAAATAGTAAATAAGAAAGTATTACCATGGAGAAAGAGGTTACAACTTAAAAATTCAAAAAGTGGGAGTTGCAGAGAGAATCTGACGCTTTTATAATTGTTAAGGTTGCAATTCAGATGAGGTTCAAAATTTATGAATTAAGACTTGATAGTATACTAAATTTAAGGAGGTGAACTTTGTCGGTTTAGAGTAAAAAAGTTTAAATATAGTTGTGGCGAGGGCAACTGAATCTTTTCACATTCAAGTTTAATCTGATTTCTACACCGTATGTCCTAAACATTGAGGAGAAAAAGGTGTCACATCACACTTCCACTAAGGGTGTCAATTTGGGATCAAAATCAATAACTGTCCCAAAATCAACCCATTAAAATTTGGAATTGATCTGTCCTTTTATTAATTGAAAGGATCCTAGTATACTACTTGGGGAGTGACTATTAAATGGGATAGGACGGTTCTAAGATTGGTTTCCAACATGTCTAGAAATTAAATGCTCAATAAGGAACTGGTTGTTGATGGAACCACTAGGACCCATTTAAGATGTATCTTTCCTTCGGGCAGAAGATGGGCACACCACGTCGCCGCCGCTTTGCAAGTGCTAGCAACATGCACCAATGGGAAACAAAGGACAAGAGAGGCAAAGGATCTTTTCTAGGGTTTAGAGAAAGAGAGAAGACACATGGTTGGGCACAGAACCAATGTGCCCAACCAATGTGCCCAACCTTTTCCATTTACTTATTTAGGATTAGTTCATCCTTAATAGTTAGAGTAATTGTTCCCTAAGCTGTCAGGTATCCTACACCCTCTCATAGCGAATAATTAAAATTTATTTTTAGGAAAGAGATAATTAAATAAATAAAAATTCCGTCTGTGTGATGGTATAGGTAACTGTGTGGTTTAACTCAGGCTCTATTTGGTCTTAGGGTAAGCTCGAGTTCATAAAGTCAAACTTACACCCCTAATCGGGACTGATAAAAATATCATTCCAATTGCACCCTTATCTTCCACATAACATATGTGAAAATAAAAAAGCAATACAATGGACCCCCACCCGATACCTAAAACCATTGATATACAAAGTCCCATGTGAACTCCTAACTTTTATTCCTTGGCGTATTTGTGAGGCACTTGTGAACTACTGTAAATGTAAATGGATGTCAATTCAAACTCATTGGCACTTCTTTTCAGTTCTCACATGTTCATTAATGTCGCGTGCAAAATTAGAAAGGATTAGATTAACTAAAAAAATATATAAATCTATCAGCCATTGCTAGAGGAGCTATTGCCCTATTATTATTCCTTTAAGACTATATATGAGTTTGGTTTTCTTTGAAAATAAAGAAAAAGAGAGGTTGAACTTTGGATATAATAATAAAAAAGGGAAAAAAACACAAGTGGATATACATAAGAAGCCATGGTCAAAATATTCCAAAACCCTTTTTTGACATGAGGTGGTGCATGCATTTGTTAAGTTTGATAGATTAGACAAACAAAACCTACAAGTTTTATGGAGTATATTGATAGATGATTCAAGTCAATTCCTAACTTCCCGTGTTTGATATGATATAATGGCAGCTATTTTTTCTTAAGATTAAACTTATTTTGATTGAGTTTTTATTTGTTGATGGAAAGAGAATCTCTTAAGCCATCATATTTGACTCTTCGATTGGACTAAGAAAGAGTAGTTTCGACGTCGATCTCCATCTTATATATCCAATCTACATTGGACAACGAGAACCTACAAAAAATTTCGTGGAGTATTTGATAGATGATTCAAGTCAAATCTTGTGGAAAATAAATGCATAGGATTCGGCTAATTATTCCTAACCTCCCATGTTCGATTTGATATAATGATAGCTATTTTTCGAGACTTAAAGATAACTTATTGGATCAAATGTTTCTTCAAGAGATAATCTAGAGAGCTACTACATTTGGCTCTATGATGGACTAAGAAATAGTGGTTTTCCCGCCCATTATAGAAAAACTGAGATTGATAAAAGAAAAAAAAAAAACTCACTCTCCTGAAGTCCAATCATTGGGACACATCACTTTAGATAAAGAGATTTTCCCATCAATTTGGATGATAAAAAACTTTCTCCTAACTTACTGACTCTACTTTACTTAGAATACAAAGTCCATGGTTTTTAGGTGAAGATTTGAATGCTTAACTTGTAATTATACCAAAAATATTGTCATTAAAATAAGTTGATCTAGTCGTCTATCTGCACCACCGGAAGTTGGGTGGTCATACCTAATGTTTTTCATATGGAAAATTGCTTTAAGGGAAAAGGCTGGGCATATTGCTAAGGTGCCCAACTTGTATCATTCTCTTTCCTTCTCATTTCAAAATGACCTATGTGTCCCTCCCATCTCAGCCCTCCATTGTTTGAGTCACTAATTTTCTTGAAGCTAGCAACGTGCCAACCCTCTCCCTTGTTTTAAAACCTCAACTTTTTTGCAAGTTTTGTATCACTCTACCTCTCAAATGAAGACAATTACTAATGCAGATGATGGGTGCTTTGTTGGTAGAGCGTAGACTTACAAGAGGTCATGTGTTCAACTCTTTTGTCGAAATGGTTTAAAAATACTAAGAAAATATGTCAATACTGTTAGGATTTTTATGTGGGCTTAACTGATACCGATTGATCCATTAGGCCTAAGTAATTATTGACCCACTCTGATTAGGAAACTCCTAGCTCTTTCCATTGTGAGAGTGGAATAGGGTTTTAGGGATTCTATTATAAATAGAATACTGACGGTCCCTGCAGCCATTACTTTACTTAATGCCTTATTGGTTTTGGGAGCACGGCTTTCTCACAAGAGCAAGTGCACAGAAAAAAAGGAAACCCTAGAGTAAGAGGCTGCAGAAGATCTCAGTAGAAGGACTTCGCTTGCGTAGTTCGTCATTGTCATCTTCATGGGAGTAATGTTTAACCACATGGGATAGAGGTTCATAATCTATGTTCATGGGACACAGGTACTTCTTTATTCCCATTTATGGTTCATGTCATGGTTGTCCCATTAATTATTATAGATATGGTAAATCTATATGGTTTTGTATTTTAAGATGGGATACTTTATTGTTCTTGGTTTAAGGACTACACATATGATTAATCTTTTATGATTGGTTGATGATTCTTGTATTCTAAACACTATAGGGTTATTCATATGTTTAATATGGTAAAGAATCCCCAACAAATACATGAAAGGGATATAAGTGATTGAGTTTTCAGTTTTTATTATTAAATATGAGCTATCTGATCATATGCTTCCTATTCAATAGTAGGTTTTGCATACCACCAGTATGCATGGCTTGTTAGGTGGTCCATCTATGGACACTTCCTTCACTAAAATAAAATAATTCTTTTTTAGTTGAAGAAATATAATAGTTGTGAATGAAAGCATAAGACAGCTATGTTGAGGTTGATCTAAGCTTGCAATGATGCCACACTCTCTCTCTCTCTCTCTCTCTCTCCAACCTTCCTTCCTTCCTTCCTGTGGCCTTGATGGCCCAGCTTATTTGTCTTTGTACATCCAACTATTCTTCTTGATAGAGAGATAGAGACATTATAAGAGCCAAAATATACATTGAAGGCCCTTTGGTCATCAAGATGGCGTCTCAAGAGGACGGTAAGGGTGGGGGTGGGTCCTCAAACTTGAGACCAAAGCCCAAACCTACTATTATGAGACATGCGCTTAATCGACTGAGCAACTCAATTGTCTGCAGCCACTCTTGTTTGATAGAACCTTTTTACATCTTTGAATTTGTAGTAACACATTAATTTTCTTTTTTATGATTTAAATAATTATTTCAAGATCCGAAAGCAAATAATATCAAAGACAAAACAAATATTGCTCCGCCAACCAACTACAATAAAATAAAGCTTTCATTTATTTACTAATATGAAGTAACTAGCAATTCTTGAGTTAAATTGTTTCATCATTTAATAATATATATTAATCATTTGACAAATGATAGATAAAAACTAATTGAAGATTTGACAATTATAGTTATCAAATTAAGGGAAAGGGTGTGCACATTACCTTCAGTACATGCCTTCTCATAATCATTGACATTTTTTTTTCTCTCGTCAAAAATCATGCGGGTCATCTTATATGATGAACTATCTCTTTTCTACTTTCATTGGAGTGGCATGTAAAATGCCATTATATTCACCAAAGTGTAGATTCTATAATACATTCTCTCACATAATGATTTGTGGGGTCTACACTAACACTCTATTTCCTATTCTGACCCTTGTGGATGATACTATATCTCCACTTTATTTTCAAAGAGCAGGAGTTTCGAGTCTCTGCCATTGTTTGAAATGCTATTGCCTTTGCCAAAGATTACTTACCTCAGGCAATGTCCTCGTCCTACAGCAGATAGCCAAGGTTGGTAAGTTGGTTCAATGGCTTCCTCCTCAATTGCACTTCGTGAAAGTTAATGTCGATGGTGTGAGTCAAGGCATTCCAAGGAAAGCTGGTATCGAAGGAGTTTGCAGATTCTCCTCTTCTCAATTTCACTTCGGATTTCCAATTGGAATAAGCTGGAATTATGCTCTTGTTGTTGAAGCTCTTGCTATCAGGATGGCTTTGAAGGCTGCTTCTCATCAAGGATTCCAAAACATCGTTATTAAAAATGACAATCTCTTGGTTGTAAATCTCCTCAATCAAAGAACCAATGAAGCTCCTTGGAGACTTCAATCTATGATTAAAGATTTTCTCTTGCTTAAGGCTAATTTCAACTTTGTTTATTTTAGTCATTGTCTTAGAGAAGTCAATGGTTTAGATGACGTTTTAGCCATTGGCCATCTACACCATCTATTTTTGCTCAAAGTCAAGAGAGTGTACAACAATGGCTAGAGTAATAATATACATGTTAATACACGGATGTATTTTATCGAATTAAAATATGAAATTTAACGCATGGTTAATTTTCGTCATGCCTTTTCTATCCTCATGTTACTGTTCACATGTCCAAATAGATGTCTTGTGATGTTTGAAAAAGTAATAGACCCTTATCACAGGGGTATCAAAAACATAACTGAACTGGTCAAATTGGTCAAACCTAAACTGAATTGAACCAATTCCTTGTTCGACTGGCTTCGATTTCGAGGATAACCAGGCCACACCAGACAAACCAAACAAATCGACCCAAACAAAAAAATATATAGAAAACAGAAATAAACCCGATAACCGGAATAAAACATGTTTTTCTCATAAGTATTTATATCAATACGTTATAAATCAAAAAAGAACTAGATCCAACCTAATATCAAACCGATAAAAAACCCAATAAAAGAATATCAAAATTAATAGAAATTGAACCGGATTAAATCCAAAACCAAACCTTCCCTAGCTTCAGATTGGCCTAGTCCAATCAGCTCGATCGAAACCAGACCAAACCAACCTTTATGACACAATAAATCAAGTTGGGGACGGTATGGATCTGTCACGTCAACCCTCCTGGCCGCCCATAAAGGAATCTCAACAACTCATTCGTTGGCAGTACCCCCACACCCGGGTGCTGTAATACTGTTTATACGGATAACAAGGGAAAAGAAATTGTGTGACACGAACACCAACACCCCAACCAAAGTAGAATTGAGTTGTTTATCGCATGTATACACCATATGATCTACTTCATATATCTACAACCCTTCAGCCCCTGGATCAATGCAATCAATGTACATGTAATCTTCATGGATCCTCAAACTTTACACTGAGGACTATATAGAAATGTAACCCTAAAATGATGTAGAAGAAAATGGAAGAACAAGAATAAGTAATGCACACATGTTTACAAGGTTTGGTAAGATTACCTACATCCTCGGTGAGATGAGATCCTGTTTCATTATTAATGAAGAATAAGGTTATGGTGTTCGTCCTGACACCTTTCTCAGATTGTTTGCATTACAAGGAAAGAAAAACTCGCTATAAACATATAACGAAAAAACTCTAATCTAGAAAATACAAAATCATCCTTAAATAAAAAAATTCAAATCAAAGTAAAAAACTATCCTCAAATAAAAAATTCGACTGTAGCTATACCCCTATGATTCGTTTATTCCCTAAATTAAACCAACAAACTATTCAATAATTTATTCGAAAATCCAAATTTGGAAACGTGTGAAAGCGGTTTCCGTAGGTGGTGGTCCCCACCCAAAAAATACTCCACGCTCTCCATCTACGCGCCACTCACGGACTCATTGGTCAACTTCCATTGGGGAAGGGCAAAAAAGAAGTGGACCACCAGCCAGCATCAAGAAGTGACACGTGTTGATGCATGTAGATGATAGTGAACTAATGGTGGACCCAACATTATAGGAAAGGGTATCAATACTTTCTACGACTCATCGATATCTCTAATTTTGTTTTTGGACAATAGAACTTTGCTGGTCTCGCGCGGGCAACATTAGCGCATGAGACTAAGTGGAGGTATGCGAGCATATCTTTAGCACATAGAGCAGAGGTAGCTTGATTGTTTTGGGTCTTTCACAGTCTAGCTGTTTCTTGTTCAATGACTTCATCTTATTTGGGATTGATCAGTTGCATGTAGAGGAGCGGATGCTACCATACTCTCTCCTAGTGGCTTGAAGAATCTTTTTTCTTAATATTTTTCGGAGAGAGAATTATATAAAAGGCAGCATAGCCCTTATATCAGCGGATGGGCCAATGAAAGTACTAATAAAAACATCAACATGGGTGGGATTTTCTGTCTTTCATGAATGATTGTGTTGTCATTTTGCCCTTACTGTGTCTAGGTATAAGAGGAGTTGCTTATGCTTCTTTTTTTTTTTTTTCCTTTTTTCTTTTC
>NC_056566.1:28418425-28442371 GCF_013358625.1 Macadamia integrifolia | reverse complement strand
TTGTAAAGATAAATAAGGGAAGTGCCTACATAACAACCTAACAGATTACAAATACATTTTTAATGTTCATTATTTTTTAGGGAAGAGAATGTTACTCTGCCATTGCAAGTACAAACTAGTATATGGACTTGTGAAAAGACATGCAAGAGCATCTTTAGCACATGGGTATCATGGTCTTTTCACATCTATTGTGTTTAGATGTATACCTACACAAGTGGATAGCATTGTTTCTTTTTTTTTTTACTAAAATTCAACCAATAAGATGACTAAAAAAAAATGTGGAATCCACATCGTATGAAATCACTTGCCCAATTGCAACATGAATATATCCACTTGCAAGTGCTGGCATAGTGATGTATATTTTTTTATTGATAAAATGGTGCCCTTTTTTTCTTTTGTTTTTTGGTACCATTGATAAAATGGTTCAGTAACACGTTAAACCTAATGAAGGAAAAAGACATCTCCAGTTGTGTTTTAAACATATAGAATAGACAAATTATTCAGTCTATTCATAGTAATGGCTTATATCAATTTATTTATTTATTTACATTGGTGGGCCCATTATCCTCTCTTCTAGCATTAATGTCCTTAACTCACCACAAATAGCATGGGTCATAATAACAACTGATGGATTTATTACCGCTCAAGGAAACTTAACAAACACAATAGTAGATTGACTGCAACTTCTCCTTTTTTTTTTTTTTTTTGAGGTAAAGGCTGTCAAGTCCCCTTTGTTTAACTCTTTTTCTTGTCCTGATTTGACACAAAATGGAGGACTCAGTCAGAGAGACAGAGAGATGTGTAATTCATTACTATTGTAATTATAATATGATTATTAATAAAATAAAATAAAATAAAAGTAGCAAATGACGATGAGAGGGAGGAGTTTGATGGAACTCTTCCGAACTAAACAAAAATAATGACTGATCACTGATGTGAGAGAAAGGGTTTTTATTTTTATTTTAGAGAGAGAGAGAATGAGTAGCAAAGCAAAGCAAGTTGATTAAAAGATAATCGTAAGTCTGAGCTTTCAGTGCATGATGGGATGGGATGGGATGGGATTGTTATATAACCAAAAAAAAAAAAGGATGGGATTGATAGTCAAAACTCTTTTAACCACTCCTTTTGAGCCTTTGTAGTTTCTCTCTCCTCTCTCTTCATTCTCTCCTCTTTGATTAACCATATTGGGAAAACCCAAACAAGAAAGTAATTCCTAGTAGTACAGCTGTACAAGAAAACACGAAGATATACAGTACGCCGTGGGCGGCTGATGCATCACTTCTTTCTCTCTTTCTCTCTCTGGTTTGTATACTAAGATATACAGTACGCCGTGGGCGGCTGATGCATCACTTCACTCTTTCTCTCTCTCTATCATCTGGTATCTTCAAATTTGTACACGGCCAAGGAGCCAAAAAGTACAACTCACTTCTCCAGCCTCCCCTCGTGTGGAAAAGAGAGAATCACGGCAACGCCACGCGTGTGTCCTTTTATTCTTTATTTGTTTAATATTATTATTTGATCATTAATGTTTAATATACACGACGTGTATGATGTTTGAACACCGCAAACACTGCAGTCCGTGGATTAAAAAAAAATATTACTCCAATCTCTGCTGTCAATATTCAACAATTGAGGTTTCTATCAAATCTAAAAGAAAAAAAAAAAAACCAACCGCTGATACATGGATTTAGGTATCCATATTGGATTAATCTAATTGATGGATTGGTATCAATTTCAATTTGAGGTTGAAAAAGGATCGATGCATCACCAATTAAGAAGAGAGGAATATAAAAGGAAAGAGAGAAGAACTTGAGATGAATTGAAGATGTACCATCCATCCTTAAAGCAAGGTAGACTCTCAGGTGGAGGCACAACACCATGCGAAAAGAAAAAGAAGTTCCTGGCATGGCTTTCTTACGAGTAAATATATGTAATGTACTATGTTTGAAGGATATGATCACCAATTTTGATCAAATCTTATTGTAGTCAATTAGCTGGAACTAATTCTCGATTCATTTTTAGGGCGATCAGGCCAATTGGCCAAATTGGAATCGACAAAGGTTGATTTAATTGTCAATCCCTTCTCGGGGGTGGGAAACCAAATTGTTCAGTAATGCACTATTTGTTTATAAAGGTAAAGAGGTCATTAAAATCTTAGAGGGTGGGTCTCACATGTTGTGAGTTAAGTTCAAAAGATAGGAAAAGGAAGGGAATGATGAGATACTTATTTTTTTAATGAGGTGAGATTGATGTATTAGACCGGAAATGAAGGTGGAATGGAATTCAGGGATGAAGGAAAAGGTGGAAGATGTACAAAATGAGTTTTACCAGGAAAAGTACTTAGTAAGACCCTGAAAGTCAATAAAGTGGTAAAAAAAACAAAATGCCAAGACAATAAAAATAAATACGTTCAATGAGATTGTGTAAGTTTTTCATCCCATTTATCTAAACGCTATTATTTATATTAGTTTGCGAGAAACAAGTACAAATACAAGTAATCCCAAGGGATTAACATAATTGGATTGAAGGGGACATGGTTCTCCGCTTTAAGAAGTGAGATCATAGTGACCCTAAGAACTAGTTAAGTTAAAGATTCGGACACCTTAATACGCACGGCAAATCTGCAATATGTTAGATCATGTATCCGAAACCTCGCAACCGTTAGATGTGGAGAGGACCTAGAAAAAAAAAAAAATACCCCGTCAATGATCAAGATATATTCACCTGCACACCTTCATTCATCTAGACCGTCCGTAGAACACCAGAAAAGCTCTGAAAGCTTTCGGACATAAAAAGGACATATCCATCCGTCCATACTGTCTACCCATCTGACCTTGTCCTCATTTTAAATGCATATACTAAAATACCCCTCTAGTCCCTTCTTCCTACGTCATGAGGTGTGACCGTATGAGGTCTATTTTT
Organism: Macadamia integrifolia; assembly: GCF_013358625.1. NCBI lineage: Eukaryota > Viridiplantae > Streptophyta > Magnoliopsida > Proteales > Proteaceae > Macadamia > Macadamia integrifolia. The sequence goes on along the minus strand of NC_056566.1, from coordinate 28,439,449 downwards.
GTAATTTTGTCTCAGAAGTATCAATAATTCGGTCAATCAAGACTGTTGGAGTCTGGGACTTACGGGGGAGAGTGAATATCGTACTTGTGTACTTTACCCTAACGTTGCTTACGTGAACCAAACACAGCAACGTTAACTTTAACAGTTTAAAACTTCAACCCCACTTCTATACTGTATATATATCGTATATTGTACTTGTGAGTTGTGATCCACTTGAAGCAAGATGGACCGTGTGATCCGAATCAAATGGAAAAGAGTGGTGGTCCCACTTAAATCTAAAAGATCGTTCTGCTGTGCGCGCTTTTACACCTTAGATCGTCGTTTTCTGCCCTAGAAATTGGAATTCCCGATATGAGTATCGATATTATCAAATTCTCGGGAAACGGTCTACACGTACAAAAATACGTATAATTATACGGTTTATGGAAATCCATAATGTTTTTACTTTTTGCGGCTGCGTTTCGTAGCCAGCGGATAAGGACGTAGATCGCACCGTCAATCCGACGGCTATCATATATTTAAAGAAGATTGTGATATGCTTAACCGTCCGTGATACCACCCAGACTATGTTAACCCTGGTTAAGATTTAACCCCACCAAACACAGAATAAAACCCTTATCCCCTGAATTGTCCATCCATGCTGGTCTTCCTCTCCCCTTTCTCTCTCTTTATCTCTCTACTCTGAAGTCTGAACTCAGCTGAGCTCGTTAATGGCATCTCCGATCTTACTTTTTCTGTTCACCAGAGAAACCAGAAACCAGAGTTTTTAACTTGTATACCTGCGGTCTTAGTTTTGAGACAATCTTGAAGTTAGTTTAGAGTCATTTGTTCTTTAATGGCTTCTCAGATCTACTTCTCTTTTCGCCGGTGAAAGCGAAAGGTCGTCACCGGAGCTAATTATCTGGTGATATTGAGTTTTGTGAACATTCGAAGCTCTGGTAAATGCCAATGGCGTATTTGTTTCCTGAAGAGGTTCTAGAGCATGTTTTCTCTTTCATTGACTCGGAGAAGGACCGAAATGCCATTTCTCTTGTCTGCAAGTCTTGGTACGAGATTGAACGGTGGTGTCGGCATCGGATCTTCATCGGCAACTGCTATGCCGTTAGTCCGAGGATTTTGATTAGACGGTTCCCTGAGGTCCGATCTGTGTCTATGAAAGGGAAACCTCATTTTGCAGATTTCAATCTGGTGCCACAGGGATGGGGAGGTTTTCTATACCCTTGGGTTGCTGCTATGGCTCAGGCTTATCCTTGGTTGGAGGAGCTCAGGCTGAAACGTATGGTGGTGACGGACGATACATTGGAACTGATTTCTCGTTCCTTTAAGAACTTTGAGGTTTTGGTTCTTTCGTCCTGTGAGGGTTTCACTACTGACGGACTCGCCTCCATTGCTGCCAATTGCAGGTTTACTTTCTTATTCCTCTCACGGTATTTTCTCTTATTTTTTCGGGTGATTTTGGTAGACGAGTTCCTTTTTCGGCTCTGGTTATATTGAAGCCTTAGTTTCTTGGTTTGTTCTTGTGCTTATTAGCAGTCAATGCGTGAAAGGTTTCATATTTCTGGCTTTTCCAGTTCGTTCTTTCTTGTTTCTAGTTGAGAATTGAAAAAGTACTTGATTCTAAGGGTTTTTTTTTTTGGTTACCTTTTCTATTCTTTTTTTTTTTTTTTTTTTTCCGATATAGAAGAAATCTAGCGGGGATTTTGTGCACCTTTTTGTTAAGATGGATTGCAGTGGATCCCATCTGTAGTATTTTTATTCTTGGGGGATGAATTGTCGCCGTAAGTCTAACATGACTATGGTTTCATTTCGTGAATGATTTGAACCATTTTTTGCTTTGCGGGTTCTGATTCTGTTTTTGGCATGTAGAATACTAGAATGGGAGTCCAAAATTCTGAAGTTGTAGTCAGTGTTTTGAGGTTTTTATTTTCCTTTTTCTTTCTCAGAGATCTGGAGAGTAGTCGATTGTTTGAATGGCTGATGTGGGAAATCTAGTCAGGATCATTCGGTTGCTTACTACTTTTGTTATGCCTTTTATGATGTGGGGTTCTTTCCGAATTTTGAATGGTTGCTCCTTCGACAATGTGGGTTCTTACTGATTCCTGGATTCCTTTCTCTTTTATTACTTTACTGTGTATAAAGTTCTGTTTTTTGTTTTTCTGTTCGTTCTTCTGGGAGTCTTGTGATGCAACTGTATTTGGTACATTAATGGGTAGATGCGAAAGCCTAAGCTGGAGAAAAATAAATTTCATTTTATAACACGATAAATTCCCACTCTAGTGGTGGCAATCAAAATTCACCACACTGTGTTGCAGTTCCATGACTCCATCCCATTTCCTAATTAAGTTTTTTGCTCGATTGGTTTTGGTAACAAAATAGTTCCGTCCCTCTTTTCTTTTTTAATACTTGGCTCATTTGCTCTTTTTGATCTTCCAATTCCCTCCCCCTATTCTGAAATAGTTGGATTGGGTTCCATATCTCTCTAATTTTAAATGTGAAGTTAAAAATTCCGTTTCTTGAGATTGCATTCCCATTAAGTCCAGCTCTGTAACTTATAATATCCTGAACTGTGTTTATTTTTAAAATTTACATTACTCAGATTTCATGGTAACTTGGATTTTGTCAGAAAAAATTTTCATCTGCTAATCTATCAATTTTTTTTTCCTTTGCTTCTGTTAAGTTGTTAAAATCTTCCCTATATTGGTCTTAACCCTGTTCTCTGTTGTCCCTTTGTGAATGCAGGAACCTGAGAGAGTTAGACTTGCGGGAGAGTGAAGTGAATGATCCGAGTGGAAATTGGCTTAGCCATTTCCCGGAGTCATGTACTTCACTGGTTTCCCTTAACTTTGCATGCCTTGAAGGTGAGGTGAGCTTCTCTGCACTGGAACGTCTGGTAGGAAGGTGCACCAACCTCAGAACCCTACGGCTAAACCAAGCTGTGCCCCTAGAAAAGCTTCCCAACCTCCTCCATCGGGCCCCTCAGCTGGTTGATCTGGGTACAGGGGTATACTCAGCTGAGGTCCGTCCCGAACTCTACTCAAAGCTTGCAGGTGCCTTTGCAAGCTGCAAGGAGCTTAAAAGCCTGTCTGGGTTATGGGAAGTGCTTCCTGCTTATCTGCCAGCTATCTACCCTGTTTGTGCTGGACTCACATCGTTGAACTTGAGCTATGCTACCATCCAAAGCCCGGATCTAACGAAGCTTGTTAGCCAGTGTCACAATCTGCAGCGATTGTGGGTATGTTCTGAATAATTCTGTGTAAGCTAATTGGCATTCTTTTGTTTACATTCAAAGTTTGAGGTTGCATACCTTGTTCATTTTTTAACCTAAAGGAGGACAAAACTACAGGTACTGGATCACATTGAAGATAGCGGCCTTCATGCTCTTGCAGCATCTTGCAAGGACTTGCAGGAACTGAGGGTATTTCCTTCAGATCCGTATAGTGCAGTGCAGAATGTCTCACTAACAGAACAGGGCCTTGTCTCCGTTTCTGAGGGCTGTCCCAAGTTTCATTCAGTGCTTTACTTCTGCCGCCAAATGTCCAATGCTGCCCTAGTTACCATTGCTAGAAACCGCCCCAACATGACCCGTTTCCGTCTGTGCATCCTTGAGCCTCAGATTCCTGATTACCTTACTCTACAGCCCCTTGATGCGGGCTTTGGTGCTATAGTGGAACACTGCAAGGATCTCCAGCGCCTTTCCATGTCTGGCCTCCTCACAGATCTAGTATTTGAGTACATTGGCACTCATGCCAAGAGGCTTGAGATGCTGTCAGTGGCCTTTGCTGGGGATAGTGACTTGGGCCTCCATCATGTACTGTCGGGGTGTAAGAGCCTTCGGAAGCTGGAGATCCGGGACTGCCCCTTTGGTGACAAGGCTCTCTTGGCCAATGCATCAAAGCTGGAGACAATGCGATCCCTTTGGATGTCTTCATGCTCGGTTAGTTTAGGAGCGTGTAAGCTGTTGGGTCAGAAGATGCGGAGGCTCAATGTGGAAGTTATGGATGAGAGGGAACCACCAGATTCTAGGCCGGATGATTGTTCTGTTGAAAAACTCTATGTTTATCGATCAGTTGCTGGGCCTAGGTTGGACAATCCAAACTTTGTTTGGACAATAGATGAGAACTCTGCCTCGAGGCTTTCTTAGTTGATCCATCCATTGAATTGGTTGATCCATCATTCTGGTTTGGTTTTTGCATCTGGGACAAGGAGAGTTCCAGGTAAGAGTTTTACTTTCTTTTCTTCATTATGTATTTTAGTTTCTGAAACTTATTGACTGCACTGGTGGTATATTGGGTGGTGAAGATGGAAAAGAAACATTGAAGGGGGTATATAGGGCCCCAGGAGCTTAGAGGAATTTTGTTACTTGTCTGGGGGAGAAATTGGGGGGAGGGGGTAATAAAGAGATCAAGAACTTGTGAAACATCTTTGTAAGAGAAGTAAGCTGGTTAACAGCATCTCAGCATGAACTGTGTACATGCGCAGATATTTGCAGCTAAGATATTGTATCTTTTATCTTCCATTGGAGGGATTTGAATCTAACTCAGCTTGAGATGTTCTATTCTCAGAGAAATAAGGTCGGATTATGGGAAAAAATTATCTCTAACTTTCGTACCAAATGATTTATTGTTACTTATTGTTATCAATTATTAGTTTTTCTGTTATTTCCAGTGGCCGTATCTCAGTTTCGTGGTTGATATTAAAGTTCTCAGAGCCTCAGAGGTCTTTTTTCATGAAAAAGATTCTCTTAAAGGTTTTAGCGGCTAGAATAGAATAATCATCCATGGTGGGAGCTAGCAATTTATGTTTAGTTTCAATCATTACTTGGAGCGTAGCATGATTTAGATATTCGTTTCTCTCCTTGCTCTTGTATAGATTCTTCTTTCTTTTTCCGCCAGGGGAAGGTGTTTGGTATTAAATAATTCATTCTGTGACGGCTTAATTGACTCTTGAATCATTGCATTGCCTTGTTTGTTTTCTGGGTGTTGCATGCTTCCAATGTTTTTTTTTTTTAAAAGAGTTCAATTACGTATATAATAATTTGATACCATCGCCCAAAAGAATAAGCTAACCGCTAGAGAGCTGTTCTAATAGCCAACAAGGATTTCTCAATAATAACAAAGGAGAAGAACAACAGGAAAGACAGAGCAACCAAAGATGTTGCAGAGGAATCACAGAAAATGGCACCGCCCTATCTTCTTCTAGGTTTCGAGAATCTATGCTTCTGATCTTATTGAGCTGTATCAATGGATTCCATGTGAGAGGCTTGTGGTGGTTCAATAACTAAAATCTTTGACTTTAGAGGGGGATGGGTTAAGGAACTGATGGTAATTTCACCAGTTCTAGTATCGTTCGGTTCATTGAGGAAGCATAATTGAATCACAATGGGGGTTACACTGTTCACTGACGTCAACATTTTATGACTACCCAATGAACGAATCTTGTGGATCAACAGAAGGATTTAGGTCACTATCTACCTTTTTTATTTTTTGATAGATAAGGACAATGGTTTATTGCCAAAACAAAACAAAAGAAAAGCATGCGAAAACAAATACAAGGATACAGTAGTATACAACAAGAAGAAGAGGCCAAAGGCTGTAAAGCACCCAAGGTTCTTTTTTAAAATTCAAATAGGAAAAAAATTTGTGTTTAGCAAATTAGTTTTTCATATAAATGTGTTAATGTTGTAAATTATTTTTGAGCTAGTCAGGGCGGTTCGATCATTTAATCCATGGATTATAGGACCCTCAGCATGTCAATGCAGCAAGTAACTTGAAGAAGTCTGGTTCATGCTAGTCAACCCAAGTGGCCCACGTAGATAAGTGTCCCCAAATAATAATACCACAACTAGCACAACCCACATTAATGTATTAATGTATTAAGATTTTGGGTAAATGGTTTGTGGGGGAGTATTCTCTCAGACATGACTACATGAGGGGCAAAATGACTAGCCTGCCCCCATATAGTGGAAAAGGACACTTGTTGATGCTTCTTTGTGCCTTTCATTAGCCTTCCACACCCCCCCCTCTACAGGAAACATTTCCCCATTTTGGGAGAATGGTTATGCTTCCATAGGCTTTTATGCATGCACAAGGGCCACACCACACTTCCCCATTTTGGGAAAATGACTTATGTGGGAGAATGTAGCCTCCCCTAGGGCAAACACTCATGTGTAGGAGCAGCTTTTTTCCTCAAGAAACACTTCCCCTAAGATTTTTCTTCTTCTAGGTTTTTTCCTTCGTTTTTAACCAAGGCATTGTTATCTACTGAAAAGCCTCTAGATCTGTCAGGCTTTAATATTTCTTGTTCTTTAGACTTGTAATCTCTAGAGGCTAATTTGGGCCATGGAGCACAAACACATCAATATGATTCTACATACAATGCATGCATGCCGGGTTAGTTTTGCAACAAAAAGACAGATTTACATGGCGCGCGGAAGCTGCAATAACATTCGAACTACCACTTATAGCAGCCCAGGCCAATGCTATTTCAAGGAGCTTGGTACAATGTCAGACGTGAAGAGTTGAATTGATATAATTGAAGATCTCATCCTATTTCAATGAGTATAGTAAAGATATTGTTCACTTTGTATAAAGGACTGCAATGATGCTAGATTCGTCTCAATCTAACTCCAGATCCTTCTAATGATAACAGGCCAATGAGATAGCAAAAAAAGAAGAAAAAAAAATAGTGGGAGAAAGAAAGAAAGGGGGGAGATCGGGATCCTCGGTTGCACAACACCAACACGACATGTAATGCAGATGCGAGGACTGGTAGCACCTTGGGATGTGCATCCATGCCTTGTGCTCTGCATCTGAGGGCTCCCAGCCCTTGGATCTGCACACCCTGTAGCATGCGCTACAGACAACCGTTCCCACGGGGAGGGGTTGTGAGGCTATGAAGCTTCTTGGTTCACTGTCTCTCTCTCTCAAGCACTTGAGAAAAAATCCAACAACATAATGGGTATGGTGTGGGACCTAATAGCATCATATACCAAGGGGGCTGCCATTTTTTTTTTCCTGAAAACCTGTAAAAAGAATTTGTTTCCCAGAGTTATAATGCATTTCTATAAAGCAATTCCAACCTTTTTATGGCCACAAAATTGCATATTGCTTTCTAAAACAATTTCTGTAAAATTCTTTTTCAATTGAATCAAGCAAAGCCTAAGAATCTATTTTCATATCACTTATCAAAAAAGGTAACTAATAAACTAGATACAAAGGAGGTATTCAGGTAACCAAGAAAGAATCTATTTGTCATTCAGAAAATCTATACAACAGCCTTTATAATTTTTATCTGGCAATATCCTTATGCAAGAGCAGATTCAGACACAATAATTCATCTTATATGCAATGCTGTTTTGCTCTGGCATATACCCATATGATGCAAGAGCAGATTCAGGCAAAATAATTCATCTTTTTATGCAATTTTTGCTCTGGCATATCCCCATACAACAGCAGATTCAGGCACAATGATTCATCTTACATACAAAGCTGTTTTGATCTGGCATCTCTGGACAAGACTTTTTGTTCACCATTGCTAACCAAATAGAGTTTGGAAAACCTTGTGAAAAAAGCATTTGGGAAATTAGGAGAAAATATCAAATTCATACCATATATATATATATATATATATATCCACAGCATTCATCCATGAATCATGAAGTAATGCGACATTTGCATATTAACTTACACTTATAAAGAAAACAACTGAATAAGAATTTAATGTGTTCTGGTTCCTTTGAATTGCAATGAATCTAAGAAGTCCATTACCAGATTTGTAAATGGCAGTCTGCAGGCTTTCACTGTCAAATAAAGAATAATCCATTTTATAGAATTCCTCCAGATAAACTTATTCCTTTGGTGAGTATGGATGACATTGACCAATATATGCCAAGTTCTATATAACAGTAATTTAAAAAGAAAAAAAAAAAATGTAACAATTTTCAGAAGCCATTCATCTAAAGATTGAGAATCTGCAAGTGGTAATTACGACAAGAGCCTGTGGGATCTCAACCAAAATGAATGGAAACATTGTCATAATTCTTGTCCTATAAACATCAGATCCCAAAATACAAATTACTACTGGAGGGAAAAAGGGGGGAGGTCAAAGCCAGCATGGTGAATGTGTGTGTGTGTGTGTGTGTGTGTGAGAGAGAGAGAGAGAGAGAGAGAGAGAGAAATGTTGCACATTAGGTGAGTGGGAGGCCCTGAGCCCGACCAAGGGGGCTTCAAACCAAAAATAAACAGGTCCAGGTAATCTGAACCATCTTGTCCATCGAATCCCATTTGTGATTAGAAAGCAAGCATGTCAAATGATTCGAAAGAAACTGAAAGATGGTTATGTAATTCAATCCAAATAGAACCATGATGAAATGATACATGTGGGAATACACGGTGCAGCAAACAGAATTCACTTAGAAAGTGGTACTTCTGGTAAATTAATAGTGGATGAAAAGGTGGCTAATCAAATCCTCATCCTTCATGATGCATCCCTAAGGTTTTTGTCATAACTCCTTTCATCTTCTCTGGAGCCAGTGCCGAGTGTTTATAGCCAACTTTTCATCAAAAGTATTTGTAAATTCCTTTTCTCTTTTCTCTCTTTCCTTAACCCTATCAAGGTACCCTCCCGCTGGCAGCGGCAGTGGCAGTGGTGGGGGGGAGGGGGCACTTTAGCACAATGTTCTGAGGGAAAGGCTCAAATGGGATTGCAATTTTAGGACAAAATCTGACAATGAATTGGTCAATAATTCACCATCATGGTCTAGGGTTCAGACTGTTTGATCACTTGTTCAATGATAGAGGCAACATTCCTAACCTCAGCCCCCTCAAGCAAGAAAAAACTGAAGGTTATAATAAGAAGAAATGGGTATACAATCAAGGATGTAGTTATCTTCCAAGTGTTCAGTGGAAGCTCCAGAGATTAAGGAGGTGTCTCTCCCCATTAATGGTCCTCCCAGAATCCCATATTGCCACCTCTAAAATATCAAAAGAGATCCAAAAATATAACTACAGTGGCTAACACAATTCCAACATTAAACATTCTACTGTATTAATTTTGAAAAAAATACCTCACACGTAAAGTTACAGATGCAAATTTCCATAATTACACAGTTGAGTCCCAACTTCTTTGCAAATTCTTGGTCCACTGGCATATCAGCAGCTTCTCGGTTAGAATTCTAGCTTCATTGACCTCAAAATGTCATGGAAGGTTTGTTAACCCGAGCACATAAAAGCTACATTGAGCATCCTTCATTGTGAATCACAATCAACTGAATCTCAATTTGCAAGAAATGAATCACAAGTTTTAAACCTTAGATCGTCCGAACTCAAACCAAATCTCATAGTGGTTGAAGAGCAAGCTATCATGAGTATGTTTTCGAAGATACTCAAGCCCTATACTTGTCAACCTCTTTGTACACTCCTCTCCTCCCAACCTAGAACAGAACTTTATATTGTGAGAGACAAAGATCCGGCCATCATAAGGCTTTAACCTTGTCACCAGCCTCTCCAATCCCACCCAAACGAGCTTATCAGGCATGTGAAGGAAAACAGCACTTGCATAGATCAAATCATACAAGAATCCTGATCCAAACCTACGGAATTCCATATCCTCACCTTTCACAATCAATGGGCGCTTGTACAATAAACCCTGAGATGGGAGCTCATACCTAATTGCCGCCATAAGAGAAAGCTCATCCCTTTCTAGGCAATGGAAGTGCTCTGGAACCAGGTAACGGATAAAATGCAATCCAACACGAAGGGTACCGCATCCAATCTCAAGGACGCGTGAGTCGGGCTTCAGCTGAACTGACTCTGCAAGGAACTCAAACACATCGCGACCTCCAGCCCACGGTTCCCCGTAGTTGCTATGGTGCTCCTCCACGAGCAATTCCCCAGGGCATGGCAAGGAAGTGTGGTTGTTCGCTTCATCTCCTTCGTAATGAGAGATACCCTTGAATCTGAAAGTTCAAAACTGTACGAACTTAACCCCATTCCTCATTCAACGATCCAAACTAGTACTGTTTGAAAGGACAAATAAACTACGGAGAGACTCTCCATCCAGATATCCAATAAAATTGGAACTATGGTGAACTTGGACGAGAAATACCCGTCTGCACACCCAACAGATTAAACCCTAGATCTGAATCAAGAAATGTTCCATATTTATCACTCCGTGTTGGCACATTAATCACTACTGCAATTCGACGTTTCACGTTCAATTCCGACTTGGAGCTAAACAATAGAAGTAAATACAGAGGAAGAAACCGAGAGAGAGAGAGAGAGAGAGAGAGAGAGAGAAGGAGCATACTGGTTCAAATCTTGGAGCTGTTGGGCGCGGGTGCGAGGGTTGATGCCCTTGCGGAGGACATTGAGTTGCATATGTAGGTTGTTCCGCTGGATTTGATCTCTCACCCACTCAATGTCTTCAGCTGTTGGAGATATTCGATCCGTTGTTGATCTCTTGTTGGCGGAGGAGGAGGCGGTGGCGGTGTCGGTGGTGGCGGTAGTGGCGATGGAGGTGGTGGTGGTAGTGGGGCAGGAGCATGAGGAGAGAGAGGAGAAGAGGAAGAAGAGGAAGATGGCAGCCGAAGCTACTGAGAGCACAAGCACTGGCACTGTAATCACAACACCCTTCGATGGAGCCATTGTCTGCTCCGTGCTGAGTTTCCTGGCTGACCCTTCCCTTTATTCCTTTCTTCCTCCCTTCCGGTGGCTTTCAGGTGAAATACCCGCAGAAAGAGAAATAAGGTCACTACGGTCATTTTATGGTTTATTTTATAGGGAGAAAATAATCATGTCCGTTTGCTGTTTCCACACCAAGATTGTTGGGTTTTCTCGTACTATTCACACTTCCATGTGGGTCCCTATTGACTCAACCATTTCATGTGGCATGAGAGATTGAGAGATTCCCTCCATGAATGAATTTTCCTTCTCCCAATAGGAAAATGGAAATTCTTTCAAGGAGCCAGTATTCCTTCTCTCCCATATTATCAACCATTCATAAATTGGGTAGATATTTATGGCCATTGATACTGTACGTTCCTATGACGGTGCACCGTCAAGGAAAACTTTTTCTTTCTTTAATCATCAATGCGTGTAACTACCTTAAACTCAAATCATATTTACTAAATAGAATTTTTATTTTCCTTCTTAAAGCCAACGAATTTGACTGCAAATATAGTAAAATTTATGTGCTGCTCATATCTAATAGCATCTCTCATGCCAAGCAACCGGGCACATGAAAGGGGTGTCTCAGGATTCATATATGGAGCCCCACATGGTTAGAGAGGAGAAAGAACGATGTACACGCTCGCAAGCCACACTTGAAATACCTGCACTTCCATTGTTCATGGTTTACGACTCTCCCCGAAGGACTGCAATATACCACCATGCTTCAACAACTGAATCTGTTCCTTTTACGCACTGATAAGATGATTAAGTAGATTTCAGTTGATTTTTATTTAATAAACAAAACCTCACTGAACTCTATGAATTGCAAAACTGCATCTTACACTCTCTAAGGATTTTGTTTGTTTTCAAGTGGCAGCATGGAAAAGTTGATTAAGATCAAGCTCCAATCAATTTACAATTCAGCAGCTGCAGTTAGACCAATGTGCAGTGGAAAGAAAACATAATTTGCATGGGTAAGGTGTTATTAGCTGCTATGAGTGTGGGAGTCAGGGACCTTCAACTTACCCCAAGTGATGTGAAGAACAAGATCGAGCGGAAAATAGTTACAGATCATAAGAAAAATAGTATCTTACAGCAGTCTATGACTGTCCATATGGAGTCCTTTTTCTCTTTCTTCTTCTTTGGTAATTCTGTTCATAAAAGCCAATGATCAATGCTCCAGGTCTAAACATATACTTCAATACCAGACCATTTAATATAAGATTATAGTACTGCAAGTAAATTAAATACAACCAGTAGTTTTTTGAGCAGCACTTGTGCCCAGGAGATGTGGTCAGCTGTGATGAATAGCTCAAGAATATATCAGTTACCTTCAAGCACTTCGATTAACTAGATATGCAGGAATTTGTAGGAACCAGTTCTCATTGCTCAAATTCAAAACTAAACCATGATTCTACTTTAAGTTGCATCACTTAAGAGAGGAGCATAATAGTCATATGTTAAAAGAACAAGTACAGGCCTGCAGCCGATGTCTTTGCTTCAATGGTTAATGAAGCTGTCATTGGCTCTGTTGAGGCAAGGGAAAAACTGTCATTTGAGTTTTCGTTATTCTCATACCCATGAAAAATCAAGGTAGTGCTTAGACACAGCAGGTGAGTTCTATTCAAATACAGGCAGTGTGATCAGGTGGTGGACATTCTCCCAACAATGGAGCATAAATGTTCTGTATACTGTGTCTTCTGTAAATCAATTCTCACTGGACTGGAGTCCCAAAAACAAAACTCTTCAGAACTTTTCATTAATGTTTTACTCCAACATTAGAACACTTCCCCTTTTTCTGAAAGAGGAAAGATCACAACCTGAATGGTCTAGAATTATGAACAAGCCTGCTAATGGGATAATCAAGTAACAGAGAAAAGCCCCAACTATCCTTGAACAAAATTTTCTTGGTCCCCACATTCTGAACTTGTTTGCCACCTGGATCCCATAATTTCTGTCCAGGAATGTTTTCAGTTGTATCCTACCGGATCTTATAGAACTTGGGACTTCAGAAACTGCTGTTGTGATTTTTGAGTTTTGCGAGGACTTCACCAAAGAAAGCTATCCCTCTCTAATAATGCAACTACAGTTAAAAATATCTTCAGTTTCTTACTCAAATTTTAAGACTTCAGAACCAGTCAGATCAGTTCACTGGTTCATTACACCTTGTGATCAACAACCTTCCACGGTGGAGGGCTGAAACACTATATAAAATGAATAACCTAGTCAGGGATAATTCTTTATTTTAGTTTTACCTACTAAGTAATACAAAATATTTCTCCACAGTTTGCACAGTAATATGCATCAAGCAGTCAAGCTAGCAATGCACTTTTAAAAGTGATACATAAAGAAAAAGGTGAAAACAAGTACATACCATTTTGTGACAACAGAATTGAGGGATATTTTAATTCCCTCCTACATGAATGGTATATGAATTCATCTAGGCATTAACACTTTTTTCGAACTTTAAATGGGATTGGATAAAAGCGCAACATAGCAACAGTTCAGATAATACCAAACTATTTAGCTAAAAATGGTTTCAGATGTAGCCTGCAAAATCAAGTTATATCTATGTATATACCCTGAGATAGTTAATGTTGTTGACCAGGTAAGCAAATATGAAAAACATACTACAACCCATGGGAGGAGGAAATGCCATCCTCCAATATATAAAATGATGACAATGTTCTTTGGAAACTAGATTTAAAGGGAAAATCACAAAGAATACTTTTTATTATCTGTCATACATTTTTCTTTTAGGCACGGAAGTATGCATGAAAATTTAGTTCTCCCATCTTTTATCCGCAAAACTCAAGCATAACTGTCATATTGTTTTCCCACCATCATCTAATCTCACAGTGCTGGTCTTAGTGTCATATTTCCAGTCAAAAAGAAGTGTCATGTTTGGTTCTCATTCCTGTCATTTTAATCTCTTTCCACCTGCATGCTTTATGAAATAACAAGAATCAGCTTCATCGATCAGCAACCACTACAGAAATATATGCACAAAGACAAAGTAACCAATAAATAAACAAGGCTCCTCCACTGGTTCTTTGGTAAATAATAACCAAGCCCCCTTTTTTTTTTTTTTTTTTTGCACTGCCCATGGAATGAACTGTAAAAGTTATCACATGTCAACACCATTCAAGCTCACAGAGGATAAATAACATGGTGTTGACCAATTCAAACTGTGCCTTCAGTGCATATCACTGCTCCCACAAAATACCACATTAAGGAAATAGAATAGGAACACAAGGCTGCCAACTTCTTGATATGAATCTAAATCAACATATCTTGAAAACCAAATAAAAGAATAACAGAAGTCTTTGGAACTGCAAATAAGTGGACAGGGTGTTGGGTCATTACACATCTTCTCAAGTACAAGAGAGCTAACAGTGGATATCTTCTTTAACAGTGTAGGAGGTAGAAGGACTCATGATGCAGAACCAAAGTAGTTGGAACAAGGCTTCATGAGTTGAGTACATTCATTTTATGACAGTAAATCATAATTATCAATCATTTTGACTGGGGATGCCACAAACTTGTAAAGAGCTCAAGAGAACCCTAACCCTTTATCATGAAAAGTGGAGAGTTTATTTCAAAATATGTTCTTGAACATTGGTACTGTAAGTATTTAATCAGTTGGTCAAACAAATGTTCCCGAATGCCAATCTAAGGTGTAGACAATTATATATGAATTTGCCTTACCAAACACCCAAAAACGATTCAAATTGACATGAGTTGGGATCATTTGATAAGTGATAATTTGAGTACAAGTAAATTAAAGCGGCAGACTACTGAGCTGATTGTGCAAGGAATTTTTTTCTTTGAGTTTCATAGGACAATTTTCAAAACACATACTTCAAGGATCTAGATAGGCTAGTGATTTAGAAAGCTTGCTATTACATGCAAACACAGAAAAATTAAACAATGAGATCAACATGACACCAACACCTACCCCCTCCATATTAGGATGAATGCCCTTCAATTGTAATCAGATACTTTACAGCACGGTTGCATGTAAAAACTACTCCTTAAATTGTTTACTTTTGAATGTGTTCACAATTTTGTTCACATTTTTAATGTAGGTTTACATATGGTGAATGATAGTATGCACAAATTGGCAGAAAACCTTTCAGTCTAGTGTCTTCAATTGACAAGCTGTAACTGAGAATCTAGCTAGCTGACAATTTTAACAATAAGAAGAAAGTTAAAATGAAACTTCTCTTTTCTTTTCATTCTCTTACTTTTTTCTTCTCCACCCTCAGGTTTCTCTTGTGTATGTTTGTTTTCTTATTTTGTTCACGATTCAATAACACTTCCAAGGCAACCATATCTCATTTCTGATTAAATGATTTGGGATCAACAATCAAAAAAAAAAATCATGCCAATTGTCCAAAAGAAGATACAATGGAGTTCTCAAATATTTTGACAACAATCAATAAACATAACAAAGCTTTGCCCCAAGTGGTTCTTGAGGATTATACACACAAATATTGAACAGATCTCACAGGAAAAGGGGAAAACTGCTTTCAGAACTACATAAACTCTCACATGACTGTTCATAAAAATTGAACAGATCTCACATGAAAAATGACACCATCAGAACTACATAAACTCTATGAATAAAAACATAAGAAGAAAACAAATTTTACAAATTGTAAGAAAAAACTCCGTAATAGGTTTCCATTCATTTAGATCAGATCAGACATTCTTCTTCTGTGGTGACACTGCATGACTCTCAAAGTCGGGTTAGAACTTGTAACTCTTTTATATTGTGGTGTAGAGGACGTCCTTGACTCCAAGCCATTGAAATCAGGACTCTCTGTAAGCATATTCTTCAATTCTCCATGCCGGGATTTCTTATTTGAATTTCGTAAGCTTACTTTGAAATGAGCATCTGAATAACTGAGGGACTGGGACACTGTAAACTGGATTGAACTCCTAGCCCCTAATCTTGAAATTCTTGCCCTTCCATTAATTTCTCCATTTGTCCTTGCATTAATTTCTCCATCAGCAGCACTATACCTTTGGCGACTTGCAACAGTAGAAGTCATGAAACGAGGAAAAGAAGAAATATTTTTTCGAACTGCTCTATCGGCTGTTCGAGGAGTTGCTATGACTTCTTTAAGATCCTCCATGTGATTTACTGACAACTCATCTGGATGTTCAAGAACCCGATATGTGGTTGAGAAAAGCTTCTTGTTTTCATGTAACAAAAACTCAGCTTTCTGTAATTTGTTCCCTAGTTTCTGACATTCTTCTTCAGCTTCTCTCATTTCTTCATGGAGCTCAAACATCCTCTTTTCCTGCTGCTTCTTCAATTCCTGAACAAAGGCAGTGCTGATTAAAAACTCCAAGAGACATACGTAACTATGAAACTGTTCTTAACTTGGAATACCTCTGGACATTCTCTGCTAGACACTATCGCTCTCACCCTCCTCGCAAAATTTAAAGAACTGGTGGTTTCACCAACATCTTCCTCGCATGGGCTAATATGCACAAGCATCAGTGCCTTCGAACCATCGCCAAGGGAATCTTTGAGAATTTGTGTCAGCTTGCTATTTCTGCAACCAAAATATACATGTGCCATCTTAAACTAGAAGATTCCTTGATTTCAAGGGAAGAAATGAAGCCATGTTTGGGGAACCACTCCCTAGAGTTTGGGATCCTTGCATTGCAACCATACATCATGGTTGGGGCCAATTTACCCACCAAAAAAAGGAAGAATACAAGTTAAAAATTAACCCCAATTTCGTAAAGGAGAACTTGCCTGTAAGGAATATGACGAAGCTTTCTTTTGAGGGCTGCAATTACATCAGCCAAAGCTGAGAGAGAGAGATTTATAGCTTTTCCCTCATCAAGAGTCTGCCCAGCCGCTCCTGTCTTCAACAATCGTTCACTTCCTCCAAGGTCTACCATCCACAGTTTGCTTACTTCTGTTTTACCTCCCGCCAGACCCCATGATCGCCCAATCGTAACTCTAGTTAAGCTAGATATATAGAACTAAAACAGACAATATAATTACCGATCCAAAAAATTCATCAGAACAACTCAAAATCAGGAGAAGCCAGGGAACCCACCAGTGGGATCTACTAGATGCCTCATTTACATTAGTCCATGATGTTGATCTTGCACGCCTCCCTTTTGTGTACCACCGATTTGCTTGTGCAAAATCAGAGACAGTCACATCAGTGAGCTTCTCAATTTCCACAGCTCCATTAGGGTCTGTCTGAATGTTAAGATTGCTGTTGCACCAGAAAAACCTCAGTAAGCAACCAAACACACCCTGCAGATTTTCTGAATAGAAACTTTTAATTACCATTTATTAGAGGAAGTTTCATAAGCTCTAGCAGATGGCTTTGGGGCAAGTAAATCCCTGAGACTACCCTTGTAAACCTCCAACATGCTCATTGAGAAATGAAATGAAGCTGAGCTATCCTGAGAAGTTTGACAAAAGAGCTCTTCGAGTGCACGAGGAACAATCCCCAGTTGGTCATTTGATCCCTCCTATAGAATTACCTCAGAATCACCAATTGTGAATGCTAATTGATAAATGAGGAAAATTCAACACCATAGATACGGAAGTAGCTAATTATATTTCAGTCACTCACCATAGTAAATGTCTTCCCAGTTCCTGTTTGCCCATATGCTAATATGCATACATTGTGCCCGTCAAGTGCGGATCTGATTATTGGTTCAACCTCCACAAAGACATCCTCTGTAGGATTCTCAAATCAAGCAAGAGTTTGTTACTTTGGCTAGAAATGGAGAATTTTGAAATTCACATAAACAAATTCTGAATATTGGGTACCCACCTTGGCTTGCCTCTTGAGTAAACACTTTATCAAAACCGTATTCTTTCCGACTTCCAGCTGACCTAACCACAATTTTATCTGATTCAGTGGAAATAGGTTCTCGAGTTCTTCTCATGTTAGTAGATTGAAAAGGTCGAACCCTACAGAAGACTCTGATGCTACCTGGAAACCGGACACAGTTACTTGAAGCGAAACAGAATTTTAAGAGATTCATAGCAACTAAACCAAGTAAGAGTGTACGACCAAATACCTTTTAGGTCAAGTATCTTATTCAGAGCTCCTCTC
Source organism: Macadamia integrifolia (assembly GCF_013358625.1). Lineage (NCBI taxonomy): Eukaryota > Viridiplantae > Streptophyta > Magnoliopsida > Proteales > Proteaceae > Macadamia > Macadamia integrifolia. Next base: position 28,421,679 of record NC_056566.1, on the reverse strand, counting down.
CGCTTCTCATCCAAAGATCTCAGCTTTGACCTCAGTTCCACTATATCTCCTTCAAAACCAAATCAAAGGCAAGACATTTCAGCAGCAGCAGAAGCGGGAGTTAACAAATCCAAGTGGGGAAACAAACATTACCTTCGAGATTCAGGATTGTTCGTTGAAGCTCTTCCTTTTCATGCTCTGGAACCACATTCACATCCATATAGACCGCTGGAGTGGGAGGCGATATTGGAAGTCCAGAAACCGGTGGAAACCCATCAAATGAATCTGGGTTTGAGCACAGGTGGGATGCCACTTCCATTGACTCGGTTACCTTCTCTGTAGGCAAAGAAATCTGTTCTTTTTCAATCGAAATGAACATTTTCCTTTCCTAAGAGAGAAAAACGAATTAAATGCAGAATTTATGGCTCAAGATTCAAGACCGCCGATGTTAGCCACAAAAACGAATAAATAAAAGGAGGGTTTATGCGAAAACATTAAACAAACAAAATTAATCCACAAAAACCGAAAGAACCAACCAAATCATTTTTTATAAAATCTCTTGTTGGGTCCTATCGTGATCGTGAATAGTACAAGTCTACCACTACCGTAGGAAAAAAATAGTACAGATTCCCCAAAACCCTGGAAATATTGAAGAACCCAAATCAAAATGACAACTGGGTAGCCAAAGATTATCTCAGATGAGTCGTTTACCTGCCAATAATTGACTCTCCTCTAATGGGTAATCGATTTGAGCTACGAAAATAGCACTGCGTTCTCATTTACCATCTTCTTCTTCCATGGTTGAATTGATACAGGATCACGGTGCTTCTGGATTTACAAAATTAGCAATAGTTAGGTCACAACTCACTGTTGCTTTTAGATCTAAACTATATAATAAGAGAATCAACATCCACTGAAGTACTGAACTGGAAAGGAACTTCTTCTCTTACTGTTTTTCAAATTCTCAGGCTGGAGCGTGGGGAGCGGAGGGGTAAAAGAGAGATCTAAGATAGTGGGTTTTTTTTTAATCCTTTTGTACTTCTTGATCTGTATTTGTTTTGGGATTTGCGCTGTTCTTGGTTGGGAGTTGGGGACTGGTCACCGAACCCTTTCTTTTTTCCCATTACCCCATGATTTGACACTTTTGCTTCTTTGACTGAAGTTGATTCTCTCTCTCTCTCTCTCTTTTGTTGCTTTGTGTTTGAGGATAACAGAATCAGAGAGATGACTTGGCGTTAACGGCAAACCTGCAATAATGGCGGCAAGGTTTGGTTCCGGCTGTAGGAATTTTAAATTTTGTAACTAAATACTACTAGTAGTATCGACGCCCATACGTAGTAGTATACAGAAAAATCCTCCACTGTAAGCAGAGATTGAAAGTGAGGATTCAACGGCTGGGTTGCATATCGGGTTTTTCTCAACTGTTAGATCCCTATTGTGACTCACTGCTCACTGCAGAGGATTTGAAACCAAATGATATCGCCTGCAATATTGATTCGAATTGACAATATTGATAAAAATAAATTGAAGTGTTTTTGAATTTGCAATTGATATACCTATAACCTTGCATGGTGGATTTTCAGAGAGAAGAGAAAATGTGTCGGCTACAATCCTTTGTAGTGAGCGAGTGAGCGACAGTGAGGATCTATCAGTTAGGAAGGCCATGGCATGCACCCTAGCAATTGGCTGTTCATTATTGCTCATTGTTTCCCATAAAGGATTTTTGTGCAAAATGTGTAGTATTGAAAGTTTGATATTTCAATTAAAAGAAAAAAAAAAAAATTATAGTTCATTTGTGTTTAACTTTTTTAAGGAGGAAAAGTTTGCCATGTAGATAATATGTAGCTAATGTACCGTATGCCCCCTCACATGGGTTTACTTTATTATTTATCTTTCCCTGACTGTGGGGCTTGGGGGCATGTGACTGCCATTATTCCCGGTGTCATTTAGGGGATTCTTCCCAAATTGACTGTGTAGGGAATCTACTTTCATTTTTTAAATACCCCTCATGTCATGTTTTGTTATTTGTTTCATATTTTTCAAATCTGTCTATCTTAAATATATGTTGGGACAATTTAATTATGTATTTTGAGAACTAAATGTAAATGTAAAGTGGAAAAATATTAAAAAAAAAATGTGTAGATAAAATTAGTGTTTAGACCAAGTTTTCATTTATGTAAATTAAAGAGAACATTTTAATGAAGTTGGAGTGGACTAGAGAATAATATTTTCATCTTCACAAAATAAGGAATGAAAGTTATCCATGGAACTCATCTGCTCAAGAGTTCAATCATAAGGTCATATGAGGAATAAAAGTTCTTTCTTTATTCTTTGCGAGAAAGTATTTGTATTTTAGAAAGCCAAGGAAGAATGGGGTTAATATTTTGATTTACTAAGAGAATAAAAGAAAAAATGTTGTATAATGGAGTTTGAGTAAATACAGATTAAGTTTAAGATCTTAACAGATTTTTTTTTTCTTTTTTAAATTTTAAATTCTCTAGCTTTGGGTGATAATGACTTTGGAAACACATCTTATTTGGTGTATTTGGTGTGATCATGATAGGATTACAAAAGTTTTTAAAGGCTACAAAATTGAATCTTTACGATTAATCTACTTTTAATCTTTCTCTTAAGTTCTACCAAAAAAAATTCTCACAAAGTATATATATACTTCCCCACCAACTCTAAAAAGCTTTAAAAGTCATAAATACAATTGGATTCTTTGTGAAGGATGATGCCTACTTTAATGATGAAAAAAGCTGGTATGGATGAAAAGCATGGATCTATTTCGGTGATGGTATCAGTTGCCATCAATATCAATACTAATACTAATACGTATCAATCAAATCCAAATCAAATTAGTAATTTTCATTAAATGACAATCACATTCATTTTACATCGGGTGATCTATATCAATCAGGTATCCATATTGATCTCTATTATTGATAGCAATAAATATTGACCAATATGGCCAATTGGCATAAAACAAGATCAAAAGTCAAGCACTCTCAAAGATCAATATAAGTGCTTCCTAACTTTATCTTTTCCACTAACAATCTCATTTTTGCTATTGACTGATTGAATTGAATTCCACACTCTACATTGGTTAGCTCCTCCACCTTGTTAGCTCAGAGAACACTCTCCTGATATATAAATCATGCACGTTCTACATCGGTTGGCTTCTCCATTCTGGCAGCTCATAGAACCTTCTCCCGCTATATAAATCATGCATGCTCTACATTGATTGGCTTATCTTCTTTCTTCTTCCTTTTTTT
>NC_056566.1:28378242-28418405 GCF_013358625.1 Macadamia integrifolia | reverse complement strand
TTTTTTTTTTTTTGGGTGGAGGGGGTGAATTTGTGATCAACTGCAAAATTAGAACCACTATTTTTTCTCAATTAAAATCTTAGAATTGTAGTGGGTGCAAGTTTTTCATCCTTTTTTTTTTCTCTCCTTCCATCACATCAACCAACTAATGTACATCCACACAGTGACATTAAAATCTCTATATTATTATTATTATTATTATTTTATGATTATTTTTATTCTTGATTTGGGGTTGCAATTGAAAAAATATACAAGCTTAATTAATTGAAGATCATTGCCCACCCAAACAAGATGTGAGTGGAAAATAATCTAATCATTTCCATTAATGTTATGCTTTAAATTTATTATCTTTTCATGTCTTATTCTAGTAGACTATAAAAAAAAGTCAACTTTTTAATTTATTACAAGATTAGGTGTAGATGTATGTGGTTTAGTTCAAATAAAATTCAGTAAATGTATTTATTTATATATGTAAAAGTATAAAATATGAATAAATATAGATCCACAAAATTATACGATTTCTATTCAGAAAACTAATTCCATTTCGATAATAAACTAATTTCATGCTAGAACATATTTGGATAAATTAATTTTAAGCACATTGTTTAAAGGCTTATTAATTATGGACATTAGACCAATTATCTCCTTAAGATGGTTATACATATTATACTTATAATATCAGTCCATTTTGGTTAATAATCAAGATTAAGATATTCTACTGAATAACCAAACTAATATTTCTGAATATCAAAAATAGAAATAGAACAATAAAGCTTTTTTCTTTACCAAAAAATAAAAATAAAAATAAAAATCTTGCAACCATAAATAGTTTATTTAGTGTTGCTGATAAGAAGAGTTGGGAACATGTGTTGTGCCTCACCTTGTTGAACCACATCTATTTGTTTGGCTATTGTACAACGCTTATTGTGTTAGGCTCAAATAGGTGTTCCAAAACCTACTAAGAACTTGTCCAACCACACTTCGCCTTGAGGGTACTTGCCCAAGTTACATCATAAAAATTGGTGAGCCTGATGCACATTTCTTAAGCATAAATCAATTAGGGTTGAGTTTCCCTTTACCCATGGTGAGAATAGAGAGAGACACACTATGATCTCTGGATTGGAGTGGGAAAATATAACTTAGATCACGTGTAATAGGGGTGAGAGTTTATCAATAAAAACTTATTGTTCAATAGTCCAATCATAGGTTGCTCTTGTTCAAGGTTGAGAGAGTGGCTAAAGTATTAATATGCATGCATGATATGCACAGGATACATATCAATACATGGGGTATTTGATTTAATTGAATTTGAATAAAATTTGGCACGTTGCTAATATAGTTCATGTCTTCTATATCAAGCTATAGGAATGAACACATCATCTATCAATATGATCGAATAGGTGTCTTGTAAAATTTGGATAAGTGACAACTTTTGTGACAATAATTATTCATAGTGTTAACGGAACTCCCCTCGGTTTTATTTTCCTAATTGTTGAAATTATTTGTTCATGAGTGAAAACAACTAGAGTGAAGTTAGTGCAAAAGATGAAAGTGACGAGCTTCTTTATGTATTTAATTAAAAAAACAACTCTGTGGATATCCCAACCATCGAGCAAATTAATGGAAGATATAGAATCATCTTTGAAAAGGATACAATAACCAAATTTAGGCTTAAGCTACAAAGAAATAACCCATTTCCCCAAATAGGAAGAGCTTCAAACCCTAATACAATGATTTTAGGTAAGGTAGTGGTTTAATAGTCAACATGCCACCTTGAAACCGGAAGATATGGGAGTGGTTTCAAGTTTCAACTTTAGCAATAGGGTGTGGAAGAGTATCCATGACCCTGAAGTCCAATCCCACATTCACATCACCATTGGAGTGGAGATTCTCTTCATTTGCCCCCCCCCCCACACACTGTGACTGATCTGTTACACAAGTTAGATTTGGTTACATGTAACTGGTTTATCCTTGAGGCTGAACTGTAAAACTAGGCAAGTTCGTGGTTTCCTGTTAGCAAAAAAATAATAAAAAAATCTTTCCACTCCACTCATAAAGTGAAACTTTCACCTTTTTGTTTTTTAAAAAAGGGTCATTAAAGGTGTCACAGACTCACAATGCCTAGTGAAGTGTAACCCTTCATAAATTGCCACTTTGCAATACTTGGAATAGAAATGTTAGTGATTCTAAATCCTAGAATCATTTGAATTACCTATAGTGTATAGAATACAAGAATGAATAATGGAAAGAAATCAATCACATACCCGTTGAGCGTGAATAAAGTCCCTAATTCAAGGTTGACGCTTGTACCACGAATTATGATGAAGAACCACGCAATATGGGTCCTTCTACTGAGATCTTCTGCAGCCTCTTACTATGGGATCTTCTCTCTGTCTCTACACTAGCTTTGTGAGAAAGCAGTGCTCCCAAAATATTATTATGAAAAGTAATAGCTGCAGGGACCGTCAGTATTCTATATATAATAGAATTCCTAAACCCTAATCCATTCCCACAATAGAATAGGGCTAGAAGTTTCCTAATTAGAGTGGTCCTTATTCTCTTGGGCCCAATGGGTCAATCAATATCAGTTAAGCCCACATAAGAGTCCTAACAATCTCCCACTTGGGCTACACTGATACTGATGTCTTCCCATTGACATCTGGCCAAATAATCCCAAGATTGAATACCACTCAAAACAAACTTTGATCCAATCAATAATCTCCATTGTTGAACAATAGTAGAAAATACACCTCAATATACGGCATATAACTATCTAATGTTACAGACAACATAAAATTATCAATTCAAATCGCCTGGAAACATAGATATAAGGAATTATATCATAACTGTGATCACATAAGATATATCCTTCCTTATAGTTCCGTTCCTAATCTAAAGACCAGCCTACCTTGAAAACCTCACAGGTAGAGAACTTTGATATTAATCAATACTTAGGCAAACCGCCATTTTCTTGTATTAATATCTCACTTTGGCATACAGCCTATGGTTAACAACCATCTCCATGGATTTAGGCTAAATACCGCCATAAATCACGAAACTTGGCTAAATACCGCCATTAACTGTGACATGTCAAAGTAAACCACAATAATCATACAACAATACGATGAGAGAAAATATAAATGAACACTATACTGGAAAGTAAACATCCTCAATTTAGATTGTGCTCATAATGTATGATCTAACAAAATAATGCTTATTACAATACCACTATGGATAAGTAAACTCCCACTAAACAAGCATATCAAAAGATTCCATCACACCCATGTTAGAAACATGAGTCTTAAAAATTCCCACTGGAAGAGCTTTGGTCAGAGGATCAGCAACTATCTCTTCAGTAATAATATGCTCAACAGCGATCTCCCCAGTGTTGATCTTCTCGCGAACCACAAGATATTTAATCTCAATGTGTTTGGAGCTGCTAGATCTCTTGTTATTCTTTGCAAAGAAAACAGCAGAAATATTGTCACACCACAAATGCAAAGGCTTAGAGATGGAATCTACAACTTTCAATTCAGATATAAAATTCCTCAGCCACACTGCCTGCTTGGTAGCTTCATAAAGTGCCACAAACTCAGCTTGCATAGTGGATGAAGCTAAAATAGTTTGTTTGGCACTCTTCCAAGAAATAGCTCCTCCTCCCAATATAAAAATGTATCCAGAGGTAGATTTTCTATCATCAGTACACCCACTGAAGTCCGAGTCAGAATACCCCACAACTTCAAATTTTTCTGACTTACTGAACACTAGCTTGAAGTCCTTTGTCCGCTGTAAATAGCGCATGACCTTTTTTTTGCTGCAGTCCAATGAGCCAAACCAGCATCAGATTGAAACCTGCCAAGTACACTAATTGCAAAGGCAATGTCAGGGCGAGTACAAACTTGTGCATACATCAAACTTCCAACGGCAGAGGCATAAGGCTTGTCATTCATTGAGCTCCTCTCAATATCATTCTTTGGACATTGTTGTTTGTTCAACTTGTCTCCTTTACTGATGGGTGCTTCACCACCAGAACATTTAGACATGTTAAACCTCTTTAAAACTTTATCAAGATATGCCTGTTGTGATAGCCCAAGTAACCCCCACGGCCTATCACGACTAATCTCGATTCCAAGCACATAACTTGCTTCACCCATGTCCTTCATTTCAAAGTTTTCTGAAAGAAAACCCTTGGTCTCCATCAATAAGGTTTTGTTGCTGCTAGCCAACAGAATGTCATCCACATAGAGCACAAGAAAGATGAAACTACTCCCACTGAGTTTCAGATATATGCACTGATCGATTGGATTCTCTACAAAACCAAAAGAAGTCACAACTCGATCAAATTTTAAGTACCATTGTCGAGATGCTTGCTTTAACCCATAAAGAGACTTTTTCAGCATACAAACAAAGTCCTCTTTACCATTTTCCTCAAAACCTTCAGGTTGTCTCATGTACACCTTCTCTGACAGCTCTCCATTCAGAAATGTTGTTTTCACATCCATCTAATGTAACTCTAGGTCAAAATGGGCAACAATGGCCATGATAATTCTGAATGAGTCCTTTGATGAGACAGGTGAGAAGGTTTCCTTGTAATCTATCCCCTCTCGCTGAGTAAAACCCTTTGCCACGAGTCTAGCTTTGTAGCGTTCTACTCTACCTTGAGAATCTGTCTTGGTTTTGAAAACCCACTTAGATGCAATAGCCTTACAATCCTTTGGAATTTGCACTAATTCCCATACTCCATTGTTGCTAATGGATAACAGCTCTTCCTTCATTGCTTCTACCCATTTATCTGAATGCTTATGATTAACTGCTTGAAGAAAAGTAACAGGGTCTTCTTCTTGTCCTATGTCAAACTCACACTCATTCAAATAAGAAACATAATCAGAGTGCAGAGAAGGCTTGCGCACTCTAGTAGACCTCCTTATAGGTTCAGGTGGAAGCCTACCAATATTAGCGGTATCAGGAGGTGAAAGTGGGTCTGCAATAGCAATATCTGTCCCAACTTGCAAATCATATTCAATTGGAGTTTGAGTGACTGTATCATCAGACAGGATGGGATTGAGATCAATAAGTGAATTTCTCAACTCAACAGGTGCTATCTCAGGAGTGTCATACTCCCCTTCTTCAAAAGAGAAATTACGAGGAGTTCTAGACTCTTCATTGCATTCAACAAATCTAGCATGAGTGGTCTCTACAATTTTGTGTCCTGGACCAGGACAATAGAATCTATACCCTTTAGACCTCTCTGGGTATCCCACAAAATAGCAACTTGTAGTCCTTGAGTCAAAAACTTTTTCTTGAGGGTTAAAGACTTTGGCTTCTGCTTGACATCCCCACACTCGCAAGTGTCTAAGGCTAGGTATTCTGCTACTCCAGAGTTCATAGGGAGTCTTATTCACAGATTTGCTTGGCACTCTATTGAGAAGGTAAACAGCAGTTTTAAGTGCCTCTCCCCATAAGGATTCTGGTAAGGTGGTATTGCTCACCATAGAACGGACCATGTCTTTCAGAGTACGATTTCTTCTTTCAGCTACTCCATTCTGCTGAGGTGTTCCAGGCATGGAATATTGAGGAGCTATCCCATGTTCTTGCAAGAATTTTGCAAAAGGACCAAGCAACTGCTCAAAATCACCACTTCTCCCATAATATTCTCCACCCCTGTCGGATCTGACCACTTTGATCTTCTTGGAGTGGAAAAGTTCAACTTCAGCTTTAAAAATCTTGAAAACATCTAGAGCACTAGATTTCTCACTAATAAGGAAGACATACCCATATCTTGACCAATCATCAATAAAAGTTATGAAATAACGGTGCCCAGTGAGTGTAGGGACAGTAAAAGGCCCACAGATGTCAGTGTGAATGAGGTCTAATACTTCAATGCTGCGAGTAGCATCCTTTTTCCTGGAGATTGTCATCTTTCCCTTAATGCAATCTATACATGTTTCCATGTCCTGAAAATCAATATCTTTTAATATCCCTTCCTTTACCAATCTTTTCATCCTCTTGATTGAAATATGACCCAACCTTCTATGCCACAACATGGAGGATTTCTCATCAATCAGAGACCGTTTCACTCCCACATTCAGAACCCATGAAGAATTACAATTCAATCTATAAAGCCCATCAACAAGAGTACCACTACCAATAGAGATAGAATCATGTAATAAACAAAATCCAACTTGATTAAAATTAACAGAATAACCATCTGAACAAAGTCTAGAAACTGAAATCAAATTCCTCCTCATAGAGGGAACATAAACAACATCCTTCAAATCAATAAATGAGTCTGAATGAAAAAATAATCTAATAGTTCCTATGGCTTCCACTTCAACTCTAGCTCCATTGCCCACGAACACCGTCACTTCATCCTTGCTTGGCACCCTCCTGTTTAGGAACCCCTGCAAGGAATGAGTGACGTGAATAGATGACGCAGAATCTAACCACCATGAATCAATTGGTACATTAATCAAGCAAGATTCAAAACATACTAAGGATAGATTCATACCATCATCCTTCTTTTTCTCAAGGTAGGTCTTCCTCTTAAAACAATCCTTCTTCATGTGTCCTTTGGCCTTGCACCAAAAACACTCTATGCCACTCATGTCTTTTTGTACCCCTGATTCTTTGAAATTTTGTTTTCCCTTCTTGTTTTTCCCTCCTTTAAATTGAGTGAATTTTCCTTTCTTAAAGAACTTCTTGATCCCTTTGTTAGGTCCCATAGATGATGAAGTCTTACCTTGAGTAAGATTGGCACTTTCAACTTTGGTCCTATTAATTGTTCCCTCTTCCTGGGTTACCACAGTGATCAATTCATCAAGACCCCATTTATCCTTCAATGTATTATAAGTAGTCTTAAGAGTCTTGTAGCTCTCAGGTAGAGAATTCAAGGCAATGGTGACCACGAAGTCATCATCAAAGTTAATACCTGTACCTCTGATCTTGTTTCCTAGGGAAATCAATTCCAGTATATGCTCTCTAGCACTTCCTACTCCATCAAATCTAGCCCCAGTCAATTGGCTCATGAGATCGTGAGCCTGTGATTTCTTAGAGCTATCAAACTTAGCTTTTATAGCAGCCAAATACTCAGAAGCAGTATCCTTTTTAGCAACACTATCCTTGATAGACTCAGGCAAAGCACTTTTAATAACAGCCAAGGATTTCCTATTTGCAGTGACCCACTTGTCATAATCCCCTTTCTCAGTTTGGGTACTGGTTGCAGTAGGTTCAGCTGGTTTGGTGGTTCTAGTACACAGGTCTAGGTCCTTGAGAATCATGTAGACCTCTAAGTCTTCCATCCATTTGTTGAAATTATCCCCAGTAAGCTTAGGAATATCAAGTACACCAAAACTAGAAGACATCCTGTTGAATATTTTAATAAAGAATATTCTATTCAACATACAGACATATATGTAAAAGAATAAGCATGTAACAATTAGCTAAATTAAACATTACATGCTCAAGTATCAATTACTTCATGAGTGTCAACCGGAACTACATTTCTGACCTTTGGGTCTGAAACATACTGGTCCACTCAAGTTTCTGCTATTACTGCGAGACTTCTTCTAACTTTCGAAAAGTACCGCCATCTTTGGATGGACAGCATCTTCTAGGTTGAGAAATCCCTTTTTTTTTTTCTTGCTTTAACTTTTCTTTGATAATGTCACCTTTGGGTGAACATTAGCAACCTTGCTACCAACCATTATTCTCTGTTTTTTCAGACAAAGAAGACCTTTGATTTGTATTCTATTACAATAAGGTTGAACTTTACCACTTTGGTGGATTCCACCCAATCTTACTGTAATAGTCTACAAATTCATTCCGGCAGCTAAAAGTGGGATTGTTTAACCATGAATAAAAAAATATTCATAAACAAAAGCATGAACTACATTACCAAGAATAAACAAGTTCATATTCTGATATGCAAGTAATGTATGAGTTGATTTTCTTTAATTTCTTCCAATTAATAGGAAAATTATAAAGAATCATTAAACACCCATACTTGTAACTTATACAAAATAGATCATAAAAGTTGATCAAAACTAGGCTCATAATATATCAAAACGAAGAGCACGAAAAACTGGACTCAACGCAAAAAACCAGGGTGAAAAATTCTTCACCGTTTGCCCGTACGAGCCGTTTGAAGTTACTGTTTTTTTTTTTTTGAATCAAAATCAATCCGGGTCAACCGGTTCGGGCAAATTAGTTCCGGGTCAACGACCCGGTCAACCTTTGACCGAGTGGGTCATGAGTTGACCCACTGCATCCCGGGTCAACTAGGTAGGGTTTCCGAGTTGACCCGGCGATGACTCGCCGCCGTTTTTTTTTTGAAAAATTTTTATTTTTCTCTCTCCTCCGGCAGCCGATTTACGGTGGCGCGTGACGGCGCGTCCGGAGGTTTCCGGCGACGTGCGGCATACCGCCGCGACCGTCTTCTTGTGCTCTACAACTTTTGTGAAGAAAGTTTTCCCATACGGGATCTTTAAGTAAGAGTAAAATAATAATTTTCATAAATAGAAACCCAAATCTTTTTTTTTCTTACATAATTTCTTGATTCTAACACCATAGTGTAGGCTCTGATACCAATTGTTAGTGATTCTAAATCCTAGAATCATTTGAATTACCTATAGTGTATAGAATACAAGAATGAATAATGGAAAGAAATCAATCACATACCCGTTGAGCGTGAATAAAGTCCCTAAATCAAGGTTGACGCTTGTACCACGAATTATGATGAAGAACCACGCAATATGGGTCCTTCTACTGAGATCTTCTGCAGCCTTTTACTATGGGATCTTCTCTCTGTCTCTACACTAGCTTTGTGAGAAAGCAGTGCTCCCAAAATATTATTATAAAAGTAATAGCTGCAGGGACCGTCAGTATTCTATATATAATAGAATTCCTAAACCCTAATCCATTCCCACAATAGAATAGAGCTAGAAGTTTCCTAATTAGAGTGGTCCTTATTCTCTTGGGCCCAATGGGTCAATCAATATCAGTTAAGCCCACATAAGAGTCCTAACAATAGAAAACCCCACATATATCTCAATGGTCAAATTTTGGACCAAAATAAAAAAAAACTGCTCAAACCAGATTCGAAGCTTTGGTAAAATTATCAAAATGTCATCAAATGGAGATGATTATAAAAAAACAAAATGGCATCTTTTTTTTATTTTAAGTACTTACTCTACTTATTTTAAGTTGAAATGATACCAATGAGATGCTTAACTGGTCCTTTGTCACATGGACTAATCCATGTATTATCATGTGACAAATAGTGAAGCATTATACTTCACTAGTGATAGGAGAAATTAAAAAAAAAAAAGTAATGCATGCTTATTTTTCGCTCTTTCAATCCGAGGGGGTAGCGCAGTTGGTGAGCAACGAACTTGGTACGAGCAGTAAACTCGGACGTCCTGAGTTTGACACCCACTAGGCACACCTTGGGTCACTGACACGAGGGTGTTTAGTACTTTTCATTGCTTTAAATGGAAGTTAAATGGTTCTCATTCAACCCCGGTAGGACCCGGTCCATGTGGTTGTGGCCTTGTGGGGTCAATATGGGTCCGCAGGACTAATCAGGCCAAAGGCTTGGATACCCATCGTTAGCAAAAAAAACCCTTACAATTCCGTTATCGTTTCCTCACACGTGGCCATGAAGAAAAACATGTTGACATGATCCATCTTCTAACGAAATTATGGAAATACCTATGGATGCTTTTACCTTCTTGTGCATATTAAGAAATAAGGAGAAGGAAAATCAAGGTGGCAAGAGGATCCCTATTATTTGGTATATGAATTCTTAGTTCACATAAGAGTCGATCGTGACTCCAATTATGGATTCTTAAACATCTCTTTTGAATTGGCCATGCGAATGACAGTTAGATCTTCCTGTTAGTTATTATTTAAAAAAAAATTACCTCTTGTAGTAAGATCTACAAAACTTTATTTAATAAGAAAAAATAAAAGCTAGAAAAAAGATTATCTCTTCATAGTGTCCATCATCCTATTAATTTTTATGTCAAATGTTGGGACCTAGATCACCTATCTAATGGACCCCAATTGCTTTGCATGACATGGTACTATGCCCTATTTGACTCAATTTTTTTTTTAAAGGAGTTTTTTAATTTCATGATACCTAAATCCAATGTAGGGTTCCTCTAGATGGTTCACCCTAAGGTACTCCCTTGGACATTTCCCTAACAGAGCAGTACATGGACACCAATGTTTCACTTTTAAATCATTTGTTGTTGTCCAAATTCAGAATCTAGACAACATCCCCTCCCTCTCAATTATAGCACTGTTAGGATTTTTTTACAACATATTATTACCCCTGGTAATTTCTTTTACTCTCTCTCTCTCTCTCTCTCTTTTCCTTCTTCTAAGAAAAGGAAACTGAAAAATTGCATTATTTATTCATTTTTAAGTTTTTCTTTACAAAATTATACACTTTAAAGTTTCAATTTACAAAACTATCCACTCAAAATTTCAGTTAACAAAAATACCCAAAATCAATCTTGGGTTTACAAAACTATGCAAAGCAGTGATTCTCTTTCGTCTTCCACAATCCATATACAATCAGGTATTTATGTTAACTGAAACTTTAGATGAGTAATTTTGTAACCCAAACCTAGTTTTGGATATTTTTGTTAATTGAAATTAACATTGAATGAATAATTTTATAAACCTAAACCTAATTTTCTGTATTTTTATTAACTGGAATTTTTTATGGATAATTTTGTAAAAAAAAGGGCGAGTGGTAGCAGGACGCACGTATTGCAACCTTGTTTTCACTTTCTTTTAATAAAAACGGTTCATTTATTAAGAATTAATCTAAACCATTAATTAATTTTACTATATTGTAACCGTTCCCAGTTTTTAGGGTGGAGAAATTAAGTCATTCCTATATTTAACTTCTTGTGATACTCACGTCATGGGTGAGAGACAACCTCACTCAAATGTAACCGTTCCAACTTCTTTCCTTCCAGATAACTGGGGGAGAGTAGGATAATGATTCGAAATTAAGGTTTAAGTAATGATTCAACAAAGAGGATGATGAGTCTTTCTATGAAAACAATGGTTAAGCAGTGAACAAAGAGGATGATTCGATTGGACTCTCTCTGAATTTGGATTTGGAATTGGAAATTTGGGATGTGTATTTGATCGTTTAATCGGAATAGAAGAAGAAGGAAGAAAGTGAATAGGTAGGGTTGGTGTTCTATAACTGATTGATGCTTCAACAATACGGATAGTTCCAGTTTAACACTTTAATGGCTTTTCGGATTTAATCAAGAATCAAGAGAGAGAGAGACGAGGAAGATGGTTTCCATTCGGCGGGGAAGACGGTTATAGCCAGTTTAAGGTGAAATGATGAGGAAAAGGTTCAATGATTATGATTCAACATAGAAAAATCTATGATTATCAGTGAAGAACGTTTTGCAATCTTATTTTTTTGCACGTATCGCTACCATTTTGCTTTAAAAAAAAAAGAACCAAAAATAAATAATCATGTAATTTTTATAACTATGCATCGAGGTCAAAGATGAGACAGAGCCATTGAAGATCAATGCCTTGAAAGATCCGACATTTGTCAATCAGGTTCTCGTTCTCACTGCCAGGTCGATCCACATGAACAAGGCTTCTACTTTCGCATTCACATACTATACATAACCAAACAGGACTTGAGGGCCATGCCCTACATCCATCTGGAGCACTTAAAAACAGTCATCAAAGAGGGTTGCAGGTTTTTTTTCCCCTTCTAAATTAGTAAATTTATGATATACCCTTTAATTATTAATTATTTAATAGGCGAGAGAGAACGCTACCCGGAAAGGCATGCACGAGCATCTTTAATGCAAAATAGCGTAGCCTTTTCAATCTGCTATGTCTTGGTGTAGGTAAAAAGCATAGTTAGGGTTAGTGGTTGTCTTACTTGATTTGTCATACTAAAAACTTGTGATTTGGAACAAGTCAAACAAAAACAATATATCCAAATTTGTGTCTATCTCTTTCGTCTTCCCCTTTTAAAAGTCCTTTAAGCTCTTGTCATCGCAGTCCTTCCATTGATAGAGTCTCTAGCTCCAAGAAAATCGACAGCATACCTAAACTCCTTCCCTTGCTACTAATCATCATTTCTACACCAATCATATAATAAATCAAGAAGGGTACTTCTGTCAATACCCATATCCATCTTCATCAATCACTTTTTATTGAGTCTCAACACCTGATCTTTATGCCAATCTACCAATGGTAGATTGAAAAAGTGCCTTAGTGCCTTAAGTACTTTGTCTCTCCCCCTCTTCCCTTCGTCTTTGTTGGCAATGACAATGACTTCTGGTGTATCTCCACCGGCATTGAACTCTACTCTACTTCTTCTCACTGAAGCATGAGAGCCATTAGGGATTAGAAGAAGTGAGGGAGGGAGAGATTGGGTGACGATCATGGTCCTACCTGAGAGGAGAGTTAGCACCGACAATAGCCTCCAGGGATGGGGAAGACAATGCAACCAACAAGTATATTTGTGATGGAAGTTTTGATCCTTTCACCCGTGACATAAATTTGGGTCTCATTTTAATTTTACAACTCTCAAATTTTGCGGTGCGTATTCAGGTCCTCCTACTCATACCTCATTGGCCGCTCAACTGGTTGGAGAGGATTCAAATCCAAAGAACACTACAAATATACAAAACTTAGAAAGTTATGCTTGACTCGGACAAACTAGGTTTGAGTATGGTCATTTTTTTACGCTAGATAAGTCTGCATGATTATTGATCAGGTTTTAGTAAATTTTGACGCAACTCGAAACTAGGTGATTTGTACTAGTAAAAACCTGGTTTTTCCAACAATGCAAAACACTAATACAATAAAGTAAATCGTTTGGCTAGAATCAATAGATCTCAGGTGAATTGGATGAAATCGGGTCTGAATTAACATTGACTATAATTCTTAATACCTTCTTAGGTTTCAACCAAAAGTAAAAAAAAAAAAGAAGGTTTTTACATCAAGATTTTTTTTTTCTATATTAAGGAAAAAGTTGACTACATTGTTAGGTGCTTAACATGTGTTATCCTCTCTCTTCTCCCTAGTAAAAGAACCCTAACCCACTTGTGTCCATATCCTTGATTTGTTTTAAAAAAAATCATTGTAGACACACATCTCCTTATCAAGAGTGTCCAACAATTTAAGATCCAAAGAACCATTCGGTAAGTCCCCATCTTTTGTATCGAGTAATAAGTTATGATGAATATTATACAGTTAAGAGCATCTAAACACGTGCCTCAAGAGATTTTTAACCATCCGATACTCACTGGTGCAACAGCTGTTACAGACGATTTTCTCACCCGGTAAGTATCAAAACTGAAATGTGCCGTCACCATTCGCAAACCTAACCGTTTGAGCCAATATAGGCAAGTAAAGTAAAGCTTTTCTTTTCCCTTTCCTTAAATGGTAAAATCCACTACAGGTAAGCACACACTCCATCAAAGTTGATCAATCTAACGGTCAAATCTCAATTGGAGAAGCGAAGTCGTATACTTCACTTGCGAGTTTCAAATCCCGAGTACGACATCCAAGAATCCAACGGTTTACCTAGCTGTTAGGAAGATCCCAAAGATATTCTATCCAATTTCTTATAACTCAAAAAGACGAAAATACCCCTGGCTGATGGACAATAGATGGAAAAGGAAAAACTAAGTCAAAATGTCTCATCACGAAGGCCACTCCATCTCTCTCTCTCTCTCTCATTTCTTTTCCCAATAACTACAAACAAAGCTGAGATGATGATGGCTTCGTCTGCGTTTCGGGACTGAGTTTCTGTTCGTTTGCAGATGTTCCACAGTTGAAAACGAGCGATACTCTCAACTTGTCTCCCATTGAATTGAATAAGGTTGGACTTTTGATTCTATTTGTTTCTGAATTCATTTTAGTTCTACCTGTTTCTCCTATTTCTCTGTAGTTGGGGGAGACGAGATTTTGCCATGATTTTTTAAATCTATGATACGTATTTGATTATATAGTATTGCCTTGTTACTTCAATTGCAGTGTTGGAAAATATAATTGATGTTGATGGGTTAAACGTAGAGAAAAGGGTATTAAAAAGAAACTTGTTTTTAGGAGTTTTGTAGTTGATACCTGCTATAATCTATGACGGTTTGTTATTTGAAACCTATGGAAGACTTTTTTATTGTTAGTATATTTCTTTATTTTTTATTTTTTGGAAAACCCTAATCTATTTTCGATTTATTCTCGAGATACACCCATTGTTGTTGTTCCTGTTGTGAAAATTCGAATTTAGAAGATCTGTTCTTGCCTGCAACATAGCCCGTCTTTTTTTTTTTTTTTTTTTCAATGTGTTGCAGATTCCTGTAGCATTGCAAAATTTAAAAGTGATTTTACAAGTAAGGAGCCAGTTATTATGCTTACTTGTAGACTGAGTTTAACTATGGACTTAGTTGGCAAAAGTTAATTAATGCAATGGCAAAGTTTCCGCCAGATAAACTGAGTGCCAATGCACACTTTAA
Organism: Macadamia integrifolia; assembly: GCF_013358625.1. Classification (NCBI taxonomy): domain Eukaryota; kingdom Viridiplantae; phylum Streptophyta; class Magnoliopsida; order Proteales; family Proteaceae; genus Macadamia; species Macadamia integrifolia. The sequence goes on along the minus strand of NC_056566.1, from coordinate 28,403,886 downwards.
GAGAAAGTTTGGGATTATCGATGACTTAAGGCAAAGATGAAGTAATCTCCAAAATACACTACTTCTTCTAAGCTTATCTTAGTTATCAGCTTACGAAATTAACCCACTTAACAAAATTTCCAATCTATCATGAAATTGTGAAGCAGTTTTTGAATGTAAAATGATACATGCATGTCCTCAGTAAAGTGGATGGGAGATGAGTAGGACAACTATGAAGCAAACAATTAGTTAAGCTACTGTGACACCAAGCACTTTCAATATAGTTGTCACAGTGTCTAGGCGACCAAAGTCATCGGAGGGGGCTTGGATGCAAGGCGCCTAGACAACCAAGGAACCCTGTGATACCTGGGGGATGCCTTGATAACTATCCTGTCAAATTTTCCCATCATTGGTAGCTCAATAAAATAATGATGTTTAATTCTTCAGTTTATGCTACAGAATTTCGTTGCCTGCATCACCAAAGTTTCCTCAAACTTATTGAATTTAGCTGTTTAGGATTTTTTTTTTGGGGGGGGGGGGGGGGGGTGGGGTGGAATATGGTTTTACTTCTTATCTCTCTTTAGTGGTGAGTCAATCTGATGAGAAAAAATGGTTGGTTTATGGTTGAAAAGCCCAAAGGTGGTATTGTTGGGATGGTTGAAATCCATTTGATGCTTTTCTTCGAGGTTTTTGGCGATCACCGAGGAACAAATTGGAGGATTTTCTAAAGGAAGGAAAAATATGCAATATTATCAGGTCACATAATTGGCAAGGTGGGCACTCTGAAAGTCTATAAAGGTTGCCACGTTTGCAACTTTAGTGCTTACTCTTGCTTGCAAATCACAATGGAAGTGATCATTTCTGAGCCACTTCTTTTCACAAGGGTCTCCTTTGTATGGCTATCCTATTCCAACCCAAGTGTTGACTGTTGAGGATTGTATAGGCAAGATTGTTGGTTTTGGTTGTGATGATTGGATTTGATCCCAAGCCCAATTTAGCCATTTCTAGAGCATTCATGCAGTTTTGAGTGGATTAAAGCAAGGATATTGCTCTCTGTGTTGACAAATTGTCTCCTACCTGGGAAGTTTTTTCCTTCTTATGTGTGGGTTTAGCAAGGAGATTGCTATCTGTATTGACAAATTGTCTCTTAACTGGGAAGTTTTCTCCTTCTTATGTGTGGGTTTAATAGGAGCAGCTAGAGAAGGGGAGGGTGAAATTTTGAGTATATTGTTATTGATTTGAATGCTTTGTAGATGCCATATGGATCGTCCAGTAAAGACTAAAATTGATTTTGTCAAGAAGTTCTAAATATTCAATACTTGGCTGATGGAATATGAGGGGAATCAGGCTTCTTAATTAAAATAACACAAAAAATTGTAAAATTGGAGAAAACGCATGCTGGAGGATGATCTCTGAATTATTTTTTTAATATTTATTCATGTCATTTCTTAACGCATTAAAGAAAAACCATGAGACAATGCCTTTAGAAGAGGTGAAAGCTCATTCTGATAAAACAGTGAAAGTGCTTGAGATTGCTTATTGGATATGCTACTGTTTATTGATGTCAACAGAACTTTTTGAAATTTCATTCATGTGACGTAGAATTAGCTTTCCATAACAGGAGGCTGAAAAAATCTGGGACTATTCGACTAAGCACCAAATAGAGAGATTTTGATGTAGATAGCTTTCCATGATAATAGGCCTGCAACTTGTAAAATTAAGCACCAAATACCTATAAAATTAACACAAAAAACAGCATCCTAGTGCACGAGGCTCCCGCTACTGCAGGGTCTAGGAGGGGCAAATGTACGCAGCCTTACCCCAAAGGTAGCAATCAAATAGGTGCATAGAGAGATTATGGTGTGAATCGTGTGATGTAGGATTAGCTTTCCTTATAGCGGGCCTACCAAATGTGAAATTAAGCACCAAATGCTACACATACATAGAGAGGTAGGGGGGGAGGGAGAGAGGCGCTTCTGTTGGGATTAAAAAAGTTCTAATAATGCTCGGACATGCAATGAATAAGTTTTTGAGCTAGGGTTATGGTGGGTTTCGGTTTGATCGTTCAATGGACCGTGCAGAAACTAGGTCAAAAGGTGTGTAGAGTAGTCTGATGGAGATTTAAATAACTATAAGTTATTTTGTTATAGTATAAAGGAAAATAGGAAGTGTGGAAAATTTATTTATTCCTTGAGGGTGTGTGGGAACTGAGATGGGGCCGAGTAAGGGTTTCAATAAGGTGTAGTTTTGGGTGGTTTGGAGGCAGTGAAGGGAGAAAAAGAGATTTGGGTGGGGGGGGAGAGGAAAATGCCGGGGGGAACACCAAAAATTCAAACAAACCACTAATTGGCTAAGAAACAGTTTTGTCTAAGAAACTTTTATTCAAGGTGTGCAATGTGGGAAAGTTGAAAGGGGAGGGGGGGGGTTGTAATATCTGGAAATATAAGTAAAACCTTCTTCAATAGTTAAGAGGGGGGGGGGTGAGGGTGCTAAAAATAAAATAGAATATATGAAAATAAAAAAGCCGAATTAAGTCAGCACAGAATTTGTAATTCCCTATTCACTCGTCCAAATTCCAGAAGATCCTTGAACATATGAAAATTCCAAACAAATCTCTTCTTAAGTAATTGTTATGTGTGTCTCAAATTCTTGTACTTGCTTTAAATATTCCCCCTCTCTGACAATTTTTAGTAGCGATCCGGATGGGAAATTTCTTGAGATCTATGATGGTAGCAGAGGGCTTGGGCTGACCGAATGTGACCCAATGCATTGACCCGACTTGAAGGACTATTTATTTGTTCTATTGTCTTGTTGGTGCAAGTAAGAAATACAAGAGTGAATTGGGTTGTTTTTTCGTGTTAGGGTTTTCAGGGGAGAGTTCTTGTTGTGAGTTTGGGTGTTTTTGGGAGATCTCTATTGTAATCTTTCTTCCATCATTCTTCACCCGTGGATGTAGCACATCACATTGGTGTGTGAACCACTTCTGTGTCATCTTGTGTGAATCTATTTTGTTTAATTCGTGTTTCTTGGTGTTTGTTCCAACAATAATTATAAAATTGACATTGCTACCTACCTCGATATTGGATGTTGAACAGCCTGATATCTTTCTACCATTTGCAAGAGGAGCTCGTGCTGTTAATCATGATGACCAGAGAGCCCGTGCTTTAAACCTTAATTTTGTGTTGAGCTTAAGATAAGTCTCAAGCTCTCAGCCCAATTTCAAGGTTGTGGGGCCATCTGAGCTGGAAAAAGTTTAGTCCAGCTTTACTTGTTCTCAGCCATATCAGATGATTCAGTAACGCACCAGCTACGCTTGCATTTTGGTAGTTATTTCAGAAGTCAGAGAAGCTGAAGTGAATATTGTATATTTAGTATTAGTCCAGCTTTACCTTCTTTTGTTGCTTCTTTATTTTATTTTTTCCATTTCGGATCCATGTAGCTGACCCCATTTAGTTGGGATAAGGTTATGTTTGTTGTTGTTGTTGTTTTTATTAACAGTAGCAGGGAACCTGGTGGCAAACTTATAGTTACCATGATCTGTTTCAGGGTTTTTTGCAATGCATCGTGTAGGTAGTGCGGGGAACACATCCAACTCATCCCGCCCAAGGAAGGAAAAGAGGTTGACTTATGTGCTGAACAATGCTGATGACAAAATGGTGAGGTCAAATTTTTCTCTTTTCATTCTCATTGTTAGTCTCAATATGGGGCCTTTCAGAAGCAGAAGAGTGCATAGTTTTTCACTTATCTAACAAGTTCAATGATAGAGTATAGTTTGTTGATGTCTTCATCATCTTTTTGATCCTTGTTGTGACTTGTGTTGGGATCTCTTCTCTTGAGTTCCATTTGGTTTCTTGCAATAGTAGAAAAGTAAAGTAGATCAAATTTGGGAAGTGAAGTATAAAAGGGATATCTATTTTCGGTTGGCTTCCCTGGCAACCGCAGGGGGGTTATCATTGTGCTTCTATTTCTTTACTCATGCAAAATATTTACTATTTTGAGAAGAAAAATGAGAAATCTTTTCCTTTTTTCCTAGGATGGGATTCTAAGCATGGGTTACAGTTCACCTGTCAGCAATGCCACTCTGATTTTACTTCTTGTCTATTTGCAGCATTGTGCAGGGATAAATTGCTTGGCGCTATTAAGGACATCAGTATCTGATGGTTGTGACTATCTATTCACTGGAAGCCGAGATGGAACACTGAAGAGATGGGCACTGGCTGAAGATGCTGCCACTTGCTCTGCTACATTTGAGTCTCATGTTGACTGGGTATTTTTCTTTCCTTGTAGTTTTCTCAAGATACCTTCTCTTTTCAATTTTCTCAAAGTGGAAAATGATGATAGTTTTTGTAATCCTTTTCAATCTGTATGAAATATCAGTCTTTTCATATTCTAGGTGTGACATGGAGTTCTCCTTGCCTAAAAAGCAAGGGATAAGCCTCACAAGCACAACTGTTTCAAAATTAAGTATAAATACATAAAATACTTGAATATTAATGTCAATAAGAAAAATGAAAAATATTCATATCACAAATGACTCTGTTTCTTTTTTTCTTTTTTTTCTGAAATACATGAGACTTCAAAGGAAAAATATTCATATCACAAATTTATCTGTTTCTCTTTTTTTTTTTTCTGAAATACACGAGACTTCCTTTGCCCCTAAGTTAATGATGTTGGGGACATGATTGGAAATAAAATTTGGGTTAGTAATGTAATTGTGGGCATCTAATTTCAAAGCCTCTTAACAATGACCGAAATATTTCTCTTCTCATCATTTGATCTTTCAAGGGTGTAATAGTGATTTCTTTTGAAAGTAGTAAGTCGTGTCAGGCGTTCTATTTCCCTCCCATTGGGCTTCCTTGATTTCTAAAGCTATCAGCTGCAATATCCACTTTTGTTGTAGAATAACGCAACTTCAAACCCAGTTGAGACTCCATCAGTTAATGCATGGACACTGATAATGTGCAATAGTCCTTCCTGAGCTGGTGGGTTTTGGCCTTGGTGGTGTTAATTTTCCATTTTTTGGTATGAACGGTTTTTTTTGCGGGGGTAATAGTCTCTGGAGATTGTATTCCTTGGTCACTGTTAGGGAAGCCCCATATTGTGTGGTTAGAGTGGTTCCCTTGCAATTTTTGTGCAGAGGTTTGTTTGGTATGCAATCAATGTCATACTTGACTCTGTGCCTGCAAACTTGAAATCCTAGCCCATTACACTGGGACGCCAAGAGGAAATTACAGAAAAGCGGGCTTCTACTGTCCCTATGATGAGTTGGAAGCATGTACATGAGATGCTTTTGGGGCTTCTAGAATCTGCTTGGAACTCTTTATTTATTTCTTTGATTGTGTTTTTTCCGGCCTCCAACAATTCTGGGTGGTCAGAGTTGGAGAAACAAATATGGGCTCAATCCATATGCTTTTCACAGTACAAAAATAGTAATTGTTGATGGAGCTGGTTTCCCAAGCTTACTTTAGCATTCTTTGGTTTGCATGTATCTCTGTGTTCTATCCTGTGGCAGTTGTCTTGTTCCTGTGGTTATGCAGCGACATAGCATATGATCTGAATAATGCACACCATAATGGAAAACAATTAATTCCATTGAATATGAATGTTCATTTCACCAACTATTGATTGACATCTCATCTCTTTACTTGAATAGGCATGCTATCATGCATATTGATGGTTGCCGTTGTGCCAACCCTGGATAAACATGTGTTCTTGACAAGTATATAGTAAGCTTAAGGGTTAGGCCTGGGGCACAAATGGGTGCTTGGAAGTTGGAATCAGGCTTCGGTTGGGCCTGAATTGGCTCAAATTAATATACACCAAGCATCTTGGTGTAGATATAGAACAGACCTGACAATCTGAGCCAAATCCTGGCTCATGTGGGAACAAAGCCGAGGATTGCCTATGAAAAGATGTCGGTCTCTCCTGGGACTGTCTTGCTGGAAAAGCAGCTGGCTTTAGTTTGGGAGCTTCTGATATGCTGTAGTGCACTACTGTTTACATTGCTGGGTAATTTGCAGAAGGTAAATTGTGGTGGCACAGCGTGTTGCTTAAAATAGTGATCATCATATCAACAGTGTATGAAATCTTATTTACGACTATCTGTTGCCTATGCCTAAAATAGTGATCATCATTGGGGTTGGGTTGTGACTTGTGTGTGCACCTGTACGGAGGCATGAGTCTAGGCAATATGGGGAACTTAGAGGTAGATGGATGCTGTGAGGGAGTTGTAAGCACAGTCAGAGGTAGATGCAATATGGGGAACTTAGAGGCAGCCTCTTAGGTGAGATGGAGAAAGTTGACATATATGGTAGTTCACATACAATTAAGAATAGTTACTGCACCAGTGAGTGATTTGGTTCAATTTGAAGGCTCCAAATCTAATATTGCATAGGTTGGATGGCAAGCAAGTTGACTGATGCAAGCAAGATGTTTCAACAAGAGATACAGTCCTAGATAGAGCAGAACTGTGTGATGCATGTTTGTGGCCCAAGTAGTTGGAAAAGTGCTTGTTGGAATGATTCAAAGGGTAGTTATGACTAGCATACATTTCGTAGTTTCCTTGGAAACAGCCTCTCCTCTCCTGCGAAGCAGGGTGTAAGGCTGTGTACATTTGCCCCTCATAGACCCTGCAATAGTGGGAGCCTCGTGCACTGGGTTGCTTATACATATCGTATTTTCATTTTTAGCTGATTGAATTTTGGGGATAGTACTTGCTTGTGCTTGTTTATGTCTAAAGTAGCTAATTGCAATGTTTTTCCACTGTGGTGCTCTGTTACTACTGTACTACATTTATGATGTCAGTGGACATCTCTTCATGCATCAGGTTTCAAATTTTCCTTGAAATTTGCTGTGATATGGTTTGTATTTGTTTTGAGATTATCTGCTTCGATTCTTGGGCTTTAGATATCTCGGATGCTGCTTACACATTAACTAGTTAATAATATGATTCTCTCGGTTGTGTAGGTCAATGATGCAGTACTTGCAGGCAATAACATCCTTGTGTCATGCTCTTCGGACACCACCCTCAAGGTTCCTTAGCTTCAGTAAATTGTAGGTTTGGAGTCATTGCTGTATTCTTCTTAACTTATTTGTTCTATTTGGGTACTTCAGACGTGGAATTGCTCATCTGATGGGACTTGTACTAGAACTCTCCGGCAACACACTGACTATGTTACTTGTCTTGCTTCAGCCCAGAAAAATGTAATTTCTTACTCAGTCTGAGGTCCTTTTTGATTTCCTGCAAGGAAGAAACTTTTGTTGTAAAAATATTGTTTATATGAATATTTAATGGTGCTGGATGTGCTTCAGTGCTTGTCTATACTACTATTTTCTTGGTCTCTATGAGTTTCTGATCCTTTTGTAGTGTCATGCATTTTAGAGCAATATTGTTGCGTCTGGTGGCCTTGGTGGGGAGGTTTTTATATGGGACCTTGAAGCTGCACTTGTTCCAGTCTCAATGGCCACTGATGCCAAGGAAGATGACTGTTCAAATGGTATAATTAGTACTGGGAATACTGGGCTGCCTTTGACAAATTTACGTTCTATTGGTTCAAGCAGCAGCATTTCACTCCATCAGACTCAGCCACATGGATATAGTCCTATTGGTGCTAAGGGCCATAAAGAGTCTGTTTATGCATTGGCAATGAATGATGATGGAAGTTTACTTGTTTCTGGTGGAACTGAGAAGGTATATTGTGATGGTTAACAGTTATCTCCCTTACTTCTATATTACCATAGCCTAACCATTGGCTATGCTTATAACTATTTTTCTTTACGATCATCTGAATTAAGGAAAATGGTTCTATGGGGGTGGGGTTCTAGGGTGGACATACCTTGCTGTGCGACATGGACGGCTGATTTAGCAATTCTGACTGTTGGATATATAGGGAATGGTTTTAGATTGGCCTCATGTCAAATTTTATTCTTAAATTCAATCTTTTGCTCAACCGTGTAATGGCATCCCTCATAATATATCTGTCTAATGCACCCTCTTCGTAGAGCCTTTTTTATTTATTTATTTTGGCATGTGGCCAACTCCATTCGGGTCAAAACTTAACATGTGAGCAAGGGACCTTGGAATCTGCCTACCAACAAAATTGCAGCACCACCGGAACTGCCACGTGGTAGAACTAGGTACCCACCTATACAAATGTATGGGTTGTCCCACTCATAAATCCTGCTCCGAATCAATTTATGATTTAGAAATTTGAAGCCATAATTTTTTGAGTAACAATTTTCCTCGGTAACCTATTATGCTCTGTAGGTTGTCCGTGTTTGGGATCCTAGAACTGGTTCAAAGGCTATGAAGCTAAGGGGGCACACAGATAACATACGGGCTCTGCTTCTAGATCCTACTGGGAGGTTGGTGACTGGAATTTCATTCTATCTGATTTGAGTTGTATCTTTATCCATGTTAAAATCATTGTCTAAATGATTGCATTCCCTCGACTTAAATGAAACAAGAGGGGTTCCTTGTACCGAGTGCATCATGTGTAAATTTATGGCTTAAGGAATCTTTCCTGTGCATGTGCTGTCTAGCAAACCTATCATGGTCTTGTTTATTATTGGTTGGCTTCGTTGATCCTTTTTTGCCATTTCATTCTATCTGGGGTTATATTAGTTGAAATATGTGAATGGAGAGGAACAATGAGATGTGAGATGAGGAAGAAGATGGAGAAATAGAAGAGGGAGAAGAGAGAGAATCAATGGATGTTGGAATAGTGTATTGTGAGAGATAACCTCACCTACACCAATATATCATTTACTAATATATTTACAAGGTATTACACAAACCTCTCTTAGGAGGAAAATTACATATATCTCCCTAAGGAGGAAAAGGAAAATAAAACATAATGAGATAAATTACAATACTGCCCTTAGACTAACATAACTAATATCTCTAACACTCCCCCTCAAGCTGGAGAATAATATCATGCATTCCTAGCTTGGATAGCAAAGAACTGAACTGATGATGAATAAGACCCTTTGTGAAGATATCAGCCAGCTGACTTCCAGTCCTCACAAAAGGTGTGCATATGTCACTGGTGTCAATCTTCTCCTTAATGAAGTGTCTGTCCACTTCTATGTGCTTCGTCCTGTCATGCTGCACAGGGTTGTGGGCTATACTTATGGTAGCCTTGTTGTCACAATAAAGCCTCGTAGGTGCCTCAATATCAATACCCAATTCTTAGACAGACCTTCTCAACCAGAGAAGCTCACACACTCCATGAGCCATAGCTCTAAATTCTGCCTCTGCACTAGACCGAGCCACCACAGATTGCTTTTTGCTCTGCCATGTAGCTAGGTTTCCACCTACAAATGTGCAATAGCCTGATTTAGATCTCCTATCAGAAACTGAGCCAGCCCAATCTGCATCAGTGAAGCCTTCTATCCTCATGTGGTTATGCTTGGCAAAAAGTAGTCATTTTCCTAGAGAAGACTTCAAGTACCGGATGATGTGGTAAACCGCATCCAAGTGCCCACTCTTGAGAGCATGCATAAACTGACTCACCACCCCCACTGCATAAGGAATGTCTGGACGAGTCAAGGACAAATAAATAAGCTTCCCAACTAGCCTTTGATATTTCCCCACATTAACAAGAGAAGGGCCAACATCTTCCCCCAGCTTATGATTCTACTCAATAGGAGAACTTGCAGGCTTACAGCCCAACATTCCTATTTCTTTCAAGAGGTCTAGAATAAACTTCCTTTAGTATATATTTATACCCTCCTTGGATCTAGACACTTCAATCCCTAAGAAATACTTTAAGGACCCTAGATCCTTAATCTCAAACTGTTGGGCTAAGTAGTTCTTCAGATTGACTATCTCATTTTTGTCATCTCTAGTTACCACAATGTCATCAACATAGAGAATCAAAGCTGTGATGGTGCTATTACCACACTTAGTGAACAGAGTGTGGTCAGCCTGACTTTGGGAATAGTCATTCTTTAGGATGGCCTGTCTGAACCTTTCAAACTAGGCCTTCGAGGATTGTTTAAGACCATACAAAGCCTTCTTGAGAAGACACACCTTTCTTGCAGCTGAAGGGAACTTGAATCCAGGAGGAGTTTGCATATACACTTCCTTTTCTAAGTCACCATGTAGGAAGGCATTCTTCACATCTAATTGATACAATGACCAATCCTTATTTGCTGCTAGAGATAAAGGACCCTTATGGTGTTATGCTTAGCCACTGGAGCAAATGTCTCCTGATAGTCAATCCCATACACTTAGCTGTATCCTTTTGCCACCAGCCTTGCTTTGTACCTCTCAGTAGTACCATCTGACCGGTACTTGATTGTGTAGACCTACTTGCATCCAATTGGAGTTCTCCCCCTTGGAAGGTCAACCAATTTCTAGGTACAATTTTTTTCAAGGGCCATCATTTCCTCAGCCATAGCTTGCTTCCACTTTGGGTCAGACATAGCTTTAAAAACATTCTTAGGAATAGAAGCAGATGAGAGAGCAATAGTAAATGCAACACCTGCAGGGGATAGAGAGTCATAGGAAACAAATTGAGCTATATGATTAGTACAAGCTTTCTTTCCCTTCCTAATAGCAATAGGAAGATCTAACTCTGATGTGGAAGGAAGGATATTACCTGACTGAGGAGGGTGGATCTCAGGAGTTGGATTCAAAGAGGACTCTTGGCAGGTCTTCTTGTTTATCCTTATGTACACAATGGTCTCCTTATCATTACCTAAACCTGAACCACCTCTTGAATGATCACCAACATCAGTAATATCCACCTTTTTATGTTTCCCAATATCAAGCATAAAAGGAGAGATAGGCAATGGGAATAGAAAAAGGATCTCATCAGTAGCCTTTTCACCTCCATTATGCTCCCCCTGAAAAGGATGCTGAGGAGAGGCAAAAAAAGGAGCAGACTCAAGGAAGGTGACATCTTTAGAGAGAAATCTTCGTTTGGAAGAAGGATGATAACACTTGTATCCCTTAGTAGTGGAGGAGTAGCCAAGAAAGATACATTTAAGTGCCTTGGGGTCTAGTTTAGTCCGAGAAGACTTATTAACATGGACATAACAGATACACCCAAACACTTTAGGTGGCAAAGAGAAAGAAGAAGACTGAGGAGACAAGATGTCCAAGGGAGTTTTGGAGCCAAGAAGTGGTGTTGGCATACGGTTAATTAAAAAATTCGCAGTAAGAAGAGCATTAGATCAAAAAGTTTTAATACCAAAGAGAAGACTCCTACTGGCCTCCAACAGATGGCGGTTTTTTCTCTCAGCTACCCCATTTTGTTGGGGTGTGTCAACACAAGCTAGTTGATGGATAATGCCATGGTCAGTAAAAAAGTCTTGAAGACCACCATACATATACTCCCCCCATTGTCAGAACGAACAATTTTAATTTTGGTGTCAAATTGTGTACATACCATATGATAAAATTTTTTAAAGGCATCATACACATCACTCTTGTGCTTCATCAGAATAGTCCAAGTAGCACGGGAAAAATCATCGACAAAAGAAACAAAGTATCAAAAGCCAAGTAAAGAAGTAGTAGTAGAAGGGCCCCAAACATCAAAGTGCACAATGTGAAAAGGAACAGTCGATCTATTACCATGATAAGGATAAGAGGAACGACAATGTTTGCAAAAATACATGGTTCACAATGAAAGACATGGGAACTAGGAAAAGAAGTAAATAAATGAAGTAATTGTTTCCTCATAACAACAAAAGATGGATGCCCCAAACGTTGGTGCCACAACATCATAGGATCCACAGAATTGCTATCAGTACGTCCGCACACATAGGACTGAGCTGTAGCCAAAAAAGGTGATTGAGGTTCAAGTAGGTAGAGTCCTTTCTCCTCACGCCCACTGCCAATAATCCTCTTCGTCACCAAGTTCTGAAAGAGAAAATGAGAAGGAAAAAAGTGACATAACAATTTAAGGATTTTGTCAGATGGTTCACAGATAAGAGATTACGGGAATGTCAGGAACGTGAAGAACATAATCAAGAGAAATGGAAGAAGTAACAGGAATGCTACCTTTATCAGAAATGGAGGAAAGGGAGCCAGCGGCAACCCTGACCTTATCTCTACCGGAACAAATAGAGTATGTATCATAATAATGAGACGTACCAGTCATATGATCCGTGGCACCCGAATCAATAACCCAAGATGGAGCTGTGGAAGGAGCAGATGAGGAAACCTGCAAAGCAGAAGCTGAGGACTCTGGCACTGTAAAGGAAGAATGTGACGGGCCTCCCAGTTGAGACATGACCCTACGGAATGCTGCAATATCCTCCTTAGTAAGGCAACTGTGCTCTGGCTGTGGGCTAGGAGCAGACCCTGTAGTAGCATGCTCAGTCTCAACACTGTGGGCTCTAGCTCCTCAACTACGGCCACCATGGGCACCACTAGAACCGCCACGAGGAGGTCGACTATAAAGAGCCCAACATCTATCTTTGGTGTGCCCAGACTTTTCACAATGATCACAATGTCTATCCTCTCCACGAGGTGAGCCTTGGCCTTGGCTACCACCACGCCAATCTTTCTGAGAGCTAGTAGTAAGAGTGGACTGCTCAAGAGGAGGAGCATGTGCCATGGTCACTCGCCTAGTCTCCTCACTCTGCAAATAGTTACACACTTCATCAAGGGATGGAAGTGATAATTGGCCCAATATTTTTTTCCATAATGGCTTATACTCGGGATTCAACCGACCAAGCAATAGAAGAACCCTCTCCTTCTCAAGTGTCCAGTAAACCTTAGCTTCATCCTCAGGATTGGACAGTTGGAGATCTCTATAGTGATTATGCTTCTCCCAGAGACTAATGACAGTGTTGTAGTACTCAGAAATTGTTTTATCTCCTTGCTTCATGTGACCTTCTGAAGTAATTGATAAACCTTGGCCAAATCACCCACACGGTCAAAGTCTTAGTAACACTGTTCCAAATATCCTTGGCAGTTTCTTTCCTCATAAACCGTCTTCCAATTTCAGGTTTCATGGAGAAAATCAGCCATGTCATAACAGTGGAGTTTTCAGTCTCCCACTTTAGATATGTCGGGTCATCTGGTTGAGGAGCCTTAATGGAATTTGTAATATACCCTAGCTTTCCCCTACTCCGCAAGGAAAGCTTCACAGAATGGGCCCAATCCAAATAGTTGGTGGTGTCCAATTTCACAATAAAAATCTGAGTATGGGGGTTATCAAAAAACATAGGAGTAGGAGGAACACTACTCGATGCAGTGGCTGAAACATCACCAAAGAGGGCTCCAAGGCCACTATCTTTAGACATATTGCAGATAAAGGTCACACACAAGGTGGGGATTGGGGAGTACAAACTCTACCCAAAAAATTGCTTTCCCTGAACCAGAAAACAAAAATCCAGCCACCAATCCAAGCATAACTTCAAAGGAATTCACCACATTTACCTCCTTCAAGGTGTAGGATCATAACATAGAAGCTAAATACCCCTAAACATCATACCTCACAAGCAAATGGCAATCGGAAGCATCACAAACAATTTTTAGGAGTAAAAACACCAAAAAAAGGGCAGGCGGTACCCTATTTGGACTGATAGCTTTGATTGTGGCTGCCCAACTCAAGGAGGCTTGTAGCGAGACCAATAGGGCTGAAAGTACACCCTAGGGCAATCCAAATGGGCTTGGATTCAGCTCCAAAGCTGACCAAGAGATGAATGAAAAAACAATCCAGGGCTGGCAGTAACTTTACCTAGGCCTGGTTTCGGTTCTTGCAACCTGCAAGTGTCCCTTCCTTCAAAGAAAAACTCCCATTGGTGTCTCCATGGTCTCCTTGCATGCCTCCCTCAAGGTTTCTTCAATCTTCTTACATGAAAGACGCTTTCCTTGGAACCCCTTTGTAACCTAGGGTTCCAAAGAGAGGAGAAGAAGGAAGAAGAAAAGTAGTTCGACTCTCAAACCAACCTTACAATAAGGAGCTCTGATACCAAATTGAAATATGTGAATGGAGAGGAACAATGAGATGTGAGATGAGGAAGAAGATGGAGAAGTAGAAGAGGGAGAAGAGAGAATCGATAGATGTTGGAATATTGTATTGTGAGAGATAACCTCACCTACACCAATATATCGTTTACTAATATATTTACAAGGTATTACACAAACCTCCCTAAGGAGGAAAATTACACATACCTCCCTAAGGAGGAAAAGGAAAATAAAACATAATGAGATAAATTACAATACTGCCCTTAGACTAACATAACTGATATCTCTAACAATATCTTCTTATAAAGCATTAATTTTACATCCTTGCTCGATAGGCAGATTCTTTCCTCCCCAATCTTTATTATGCCTTCAGGAATTTTGTTATTTCTAGGTCCAAATTTTATCTTGAAGCATCATGGTCAAATCTTTTCTTAGTACCTCAATTCACATCCTCATTGCGTTCCTGTTGTTTCCACCAAGTCATCAATTTAAAAAATCATTACTTAATGATGCAATATTTGTCATCCTAGCCATCTCAATTGTTTTTGCCTCATCTTGTCACCTATTTATTGATACCTTAAATTGTCTTAAATATATTCATCTCTAAATGGAAAATTTCCACGGGTATCTGAACTGTACATTCAATGTAATGATCTGCCGCTTCGTCCACTTCTAAGTCATCCTTTTTGTCAATTCTTGTTGACAAGCATGACTTTCCCATCTAACCTTCCCAGATATTTTTTGCAGACTCTCAGAGCAGGAATAGTTTTTATATTCCATAAATTTTCTTGATGTTCTATACTTCTATTACAATCTTTGGAGGCTTTTTTGCGAGAAACTTTAGTGTTATGAACAATATCCTGCTTAATTAAAGGATGACTTTTAAAAAGTTAACTGTGTCACCCAATATAATTAGACACAAGCAAATTAAAAATGTTATTATAGACACAAGAAAATTTCAGCCCATAAATGATAAAATTTCTCATATATGGTAAGCCATGATCTAGTTATCCTTAACAAATATAGAGATCCAGTTTGAGCTTTCTAACGGGGACTTCAGATTAGTTGATGCGGCAACTCATAAGCCAAGACAGACGAAGAATAGTCTAGCTACTTGAATGATTTGCTCAGGACTTCTTTAGCTTACAGGCCTACTCCCAAGACTAAAGGAAAGTCAAGTCCCTTAAGGTTGAAGAAAAGAAGTCAGAGGTCTCCAAAGGTAGCAAGTGGCTAAAGAACATTGTTTGTTGCAAATGTGGTGAAAAAGGTTACTTTGGAAACAAGTGTCCCAACAAAACACATTCTATGACCATGGTTGAGATGCTATTGAAAAAAGATGGACGACAAGGATAACATGGAGGTTTATAAGCCTTGTACTCCTGAACCAAGTGATGACAACGATTATGATCTTGATGACGAGGTTGAAGTTAATTCAGCTAGTCTTTATTTATTTTTTGCACAAATTCAGATTTTAGTTGCTGGCACTCCTTTGATCCTCAATAGAGTGATTGGAAAAGTTACAAACCAGAGCATTGACGCGTTCTATGTCCCTACTAACATCTTGAAATGATCCATCACTCTTTCGTATCCCACCATTTACTGATCCTATCGATAGCTCAATATAGTTCTTTACACACCATTGCTTAATTAGTCTTTCCAACATATAATTTGGGGTTTGTGTCAAATTCTAAAGTTTCTACACTTTTGAACATATTCTGTTGCCATAATCTATCTATCTTTGTATATATGGCCTTTCATGAGTCTATAAATCGAGGGAATAAAATATCATCCAAGGAAGAGTTGAGTTTTAAAATTTCTCAGTAAAAGCTTTATAGTGTAGAAACATTGAGTGGGATGTGAAATAGTAAATGGTACTTGGTGCGGCCACAAGTACAAGGTCTCTCATCAATTTAAGAGATATAGGGGTAGCGGAAATCATCAGGAACAACTACAAAGTTAGGCATCTTAGATTCATTTCAGTTGCTCTTCCCATCTTTGCCGGAACCAGTTCAACTTGGTGAATGACACAATGTTAGGGGCTATTTTAGTTAAGTCAAAGGCACCAAATATTGTCGAACATCTCAGATATGTTGAATGATCATTTGGTATGTTACCCAATGCTTTCTCCAACTTCCATGTTATACATTGGAACTGGAAGTTGATTTTCTTTTCAGCCACATTCTAAATCAAGAAACAAAAGATTTAAAGGGGAAAAAAGGATAGAAAACATTTAGATTTTCAAGGTAATAGGTTAAAAAACAGCATATTTGGATTCCTACATGTATCTTTCTCAAGCAACAATGAGCTATTATTATCACGCCCCATTCACATAGAACCGGACCGGTGACCAGGGTCCCTCCGGGTAACCCAAAACCACCGGGATCATTTGATACAGTAACCACAGCACGGCAAGTCACATGTATATAATAATGTAGTTTCAGCAGAAGTCTTGTCATGTATAAGTGCTTGTAAATCCCTATACACTCTTGATACCCAAATTGTTATACATAGTATAATTACATATGGGCCCGTAGGCATGATATTTATACCGAAAATAACAATTTAATTGGGAACTCTTGTTAGCCATCTATCCAGTGTCATTGTTTTATATAACCTAACAATTATTTTCATTATTTTGCTGCAGATTTTGCTTATCAGGATCCTCTGATTCTATGATCAGGTAAGTATTAGTTGTTGGTTAATCGTATAGCCTATAATTAAATCTTCTTAACAAGTCTTTTATCTAAACTTTTACTCACATTTTAGTTGATATGCTTCTGTTAGTTCCCAGGGTTTTGACCATATTTTTGATACCATAGTGAGCAACTGTCAGCTCACTATGGATTGGAATTCTTTGGCTTTGGAGATCTGTGATGTGTAACGTTACTTTTCTTCTGCAAGATTCTCATTTTTGATTAATTTGCTTTTATGTTAAAACAAAAAGATTTTACACTAGTGGTAATAATTTTCCCCTCTGGTGAGAATATTTGTATTCATTCTTGCAGAACTGTGGATAGATGTTAAAAATAGAAATAAAGAAGAGATTTAGTGCTTCTTGTGTTGATTGTCTTTTTTCCCCCTGATAGACTATGGGATCTTGGTCAGCAGCGTTGTGTACATTCCTATGCTGTACATACCGACTCTGTTTGGGCACTTGCCAGCAGCCCAACATTCAGCCATGTTTATAGTGGTGGGAGGGATCTTTCTGTATGTAACGATTCTCATCAGAACTTAATGAATCTTAGTTAGATGTTTTGCTTGAACCCAAGTTTTTATATTTGACATACTATTTTGTTATCTTTTGGACAATTCTGGATGTTATTTCAGTTATACCTAACAGACTTGGCAACAAGAGAAAGTGTGCTGCTTTGCACAAAAGAACACCCTGTTTTGCAACTTGCACTGCATGATGATGGTATATGGGTCGCAACAACAGATTCTTCTGTACATAGGTGGCCGTCTGATGGAAGAAACCTGCAGAAGGCTTTTCAAAGAGGTGGTTCATTTTTGGCTGGCAATTTGTCCTTTTCTAGGGCAAGAGCTTGTTTAGAAGGATCTACTCCTGTAAGTCTTACATGGCCCTAATTGCTCCATACTTAGAGAATTATGCATTTAGCACCTGGTAGAATCCTAGGTTTCTTTCCTGAAGGTAGGTGAAAGGGTAGTTGAAATCTGTGGATTTTAAACTTGGTTTGATGTTTATACTAATAATTTGCCATGTTATGTTGATCTATTTTCTTTTGTTTTTGTTTTTGTTTTTGTTTTTGTTTTGCTTCTTTTTTTTTTATTTTTTATTTTAATATAATTGTTACTTCGTTCTTTTATATGTAGGAGTTAACTATTTGAACTTCTTCCAGGTGCCTGTTTACAAAGAACCATCATTTACAATTCTTGGAACTCCTGGAATTGTTCAACATGAAATTCTAAACAACAGAAGGCATGTCCTGACAAAGGTGATCATGATGCTTGCCCTACAACTATTTCTTTTATCTAAATACCCAATTGACATTTGACTCCTTGACATTGTCTTTAGCTGTCTATAGTTATAATCTAATTTTATTGTGACTTTTTGATAGGATACAGCAGGCTCAGTGAAGCTATGGGAGATCACTAGAGGAATTGTGGTTGAGGATTATGGCAAGGTTTCAAGAATAACTTAGTTCCATTGACTAGACAGTACTTAAATAATAATTAAAAGTAATAATTAAAAAAATTCTTCTACTGGGTTAGCTTATAAAAGTTATTCATACAATGTCTACTCTGCAGGTCTCATTTGAAGAGAAGAAGGAAGAACTATTTGAGATGGTATATTTTTTTAGATTTGTTTCCTTATTTGGTAGTCAAAGACCTATAATGCTAAGTTTTTTGGACTTATTGTTGTGTTTTGTCTTGGCTTCTCCAGGTGAGTATTCCTGCATGGTTCACTACAGATACCAGGCTTGGAAGCTTGTCTATCCATTTGGACACACCACAATGCTTTTCTGCGGAAATGTATTCTGCTGACCTGAATATACCTGGGAAACCTGAGGATGACAAGGTAAAAAGACTTCTCATGAATCACTCTAGGATTAAGGATGTATTCTTTGTTGTGTTATCCTTGGAAGCTTCAAAAGTTCTGGTGTAGTCTGTGTCAGGCCAACCTTTTAGTTTAGTTTCAACTTTTCCTTTGTAAATTTTTTTGGAGGTTTGTGTTGATTGTGAAAGGGATCATCTTGTAGTTGCTGGAGTTTTTTATGCAACCTAACTATCACAGATTGCTAGTACAATATAGCAGATTCAAGTGAAATGGTTAAATTGCAACCTCATTTCTAGCTTGATTTGTGGTTAACTTTTTATTTTATTGACTTGCAAGTGAATGTGATTCTGCAGGTCAATCTAGCACGAGAGACGCTTAAAGGTTTGTTGGCTCATTGGTTGGCCAAAAGAAGGCAAAAAGCAGCATCACATGCTTCAGCCAATGGTGATGGTTCATCAGGGAAGGATTTTCTTTCTAGAAATCATTCCCATTCAAGAGCTGAGGTTGATGGTAATGCAGAAAACGACTCAATGGTTTACCCTCCATTCGAGTTTTCTACAGTTTCTCCTCCTTCTATAATTACTGAGGGCTCTCATGGAGGCCCATGGAGAAAGAAGATCACTGAGTTGGATGGTACTCAAGATGAGAAGGATTTTCCATGGTGGTGTCTTGATTGTATTTTGAATAGTCGATTGCCACCAAAAGAAAATACCAAGTAATATTCTGACCTTAATGCATAAGGGAATGTGTATAGATAGAATGTAAAAGTCAATTGATTAGTCTGCTAGTCCAAATGTTCTTGGGTTGAAATGCTTTGCTGCTTTGCCATTGATCTGTGAAGGATATGGGCAACTTTCATGAAAAGGAATTTTATAGTCGGATTAACTAATGATTAGGTGGGAATAACCATTACTAGTAAGGGCACTAAGCCTTAACTATAAAAGTTTTGAGAGCCAAGCCCCTTTATTAGGTCGGTTGCCTGGTTAGGTTTGAAAGAGCTTGAAACTACTTCCTTCCCGAAACTATTGCAATTCCAATTTTTTTTTTTTTTTAAATCCTCTTTGTTATTGTTGCTCACATATTGACTGCATTTTTCTTGTTTCTTGAACCACCCCACCACCCTCCCAAAGAAAGAAAAAATAAATCCCTATCGCTTGCCAGTTCCATGTGATATTATGTACTGTAGTACTTTTACCCAAAATATATATATATATATATATACTTAGTACTCTCCTATTATGAGATTTTTTTTATTTTTTATTTTTATTTTATTTTATTATGCTCCTGCTGGAAACAATCCTGCGGTTTTACATTTGTTGTATTATAATAGTATGCAAGTGCTTCAGTTGCTTGTTCTCTGCATATGGCTGAAATGTTAAATTATGTTTCATATTATTTTCTGCAGATGATTCAGTTGCTTGTCTCTATATGTGGCTGAATTAAAGCATTTCTTAAATCTTATTTTATGTTATTTTCTGCAGGTGCAGCTTTTATCTACAACCTTGTGAAGGAGCAACTGTCCAAATTGTCACACAGGGGAAACTGAGTGCACCTCGGATATTGCGAGTGCATAAAGTAAGGATTTATTTTTGGTATACTTGGTAGTGAATTCTGCATTTGAGATCCGTCATCATCTGCAGGACTTGAAATGGTTTGCCTGGTTTTCTTGGAATTGATGGTGCATTGACATGTGACTTCTAGACAATTATGACTAGGATATCAGATATGCTTATTGATGTATGGAATGCTCATGTATTTTAATTTTTTGTGCTGATGAATGCAATTTGTGCTGTAGACACACCCATATTTAAAATGGTATGCATGCGACACAGTTAATATTTATTGGACATTCTGGTGAAGTATTGCATTATAAGATTGTGTAATTTTCAGTACTCAATTAAATGCTTATATGTGGTAGGTTGAAATTGAGGATTTGGAGAGTGAAGCTTGTTTGTGGTTTGAGTTAAAGGGCAGAAGGGGAATGGAAGAGGGAAGAATTGCATAAGAGATAGAGAGAGAGGCCGGGGTATAGTTTTTGGGGGATTTGGGCATCTTGGATACCGGAGGGTTCATGGTTATCAAGGCGACAAAGGGACAGAGGCGATGGAGGATAGTAAAATATCAAGGCGACACCAACAAGGCATTGCCTAGGCAACCAAGGATCCAGTCCAGTCTGAACCTATCGCCTAGGCAGCTTTTTGATAACTATGGGAGGGTTTGCTTAATGTCTCTGCAGTGAGGGGTCACCCAAGGAAACAGGTTTCAAGTGTGTGTGTGTGTGAGACACGTCTTCAAAACTTCAAGGCCTCCCTTTAAGTTCACCCTTTTATTTCACATTCTTTTATGTACTTTTATTTCTATATGCTTTGAGACACGTCTTCAAAACTTCAAGGTCTACGTTAAAGTTCACAATTTTATTTCCTACTCTGTTGTTGTTGTGTCGTGGGATGATGATGTGTGAAGTAGAACTTGCAGAACTAGACTTGATGAAATTTCGTATTTATACTGGCAAATATTGTGTAAAGCATAATGCAGGGTGCTTTTTTTATTTCCTTATTTGTCTTTGGCTTTGGTTACATATTTGAGTGCCTGTTTGCATTCAAATTGTTGGAGCATCAAATTGATGTAGGCTTTGTTCACTGGTGAACTTTGTTGATTTGTAATTCCTGGCATTTACCCTTTTATTGGCCTGCTCAGAATTGCATACATATACATGTCGGGTTTGTCTTTGCAGGTTATCAACTATGTCATAGAAAAACTAGTTCTTGACAAACCATTGGATGGTGGGAATTCGGATAGTACATTTGCTCCAGTACTGGGTGTTGGACATTCGCAACTGTCAACAGTTGGGGGAGAAGGCTCCTTCCGGCCTGGCTTGAAGCCCTGGCAGAAACTAAAACCTTCAATAGAGATCTTGTGCAATAATCAGGCAAGTGATTTAGTTGCAATACAATTCCTGTTGTTTTCGACCATGTTGATATGACAACTGAAAAAAGTACTTCCTTGCATCAACATGATTTAAAGCCAGCAAGACTGATACATGTTTTAAAATCCCAAAAGTGGTCATTTATAAAGAACGAAAAAGGTCATCATTTATTTGGCTTTCGTGCAAAGAAGGTGATCAATGCTCTGCAACACAGTGAACACACCCAACAAGAAAAAGCAGAAACTCTGTTACTGAGATGCAATGATAAACTCCTGATTCTCTTAGTGTTAAACCTCAAAAAGAGAAACACGGATGTTTAGGATGCCTTATAGACTCTTTAACACCAGGCTCTGATTCCTGTCTAGACTTGAGCAAATTTAACATAGATCGTCTCAAAGACCTGCCAATGCACAGTAAATAAGGGCGGTAACTTATCAAATAATATACTTTCTTTACCCTTTTATATTTTGATGCTTTCTTTCTCTTCAGTAACGTCAATTCAGCATTTTAGACTTCTTGAAAACAACTCCCCAACCCCAAAAGGATTTTTTGTTTTATTTTGATATGGACGTCACGTCTCTGGCATTATTTACAGATAGGATATTGTGTATAATGATCCCTCTCAGAGAAATATTATCATGGTTCTGCTGGCATCATTTTTTCGCTGACTTCTGTCAGAGAGGCATGCAGATTCTTAGTTCACTTATCCTTGTTTTGAATGGGAGTTTTTTTTCGGGTGAAAATCTCCTGTATTACTCTGGTAGGATAATCTTGATAAGTACATATGAAGTTCAACTTTGGTATCTGAAAATGGCAAATTTGATCATTGTTCTACTTTGTTTCCTTTCTCATAAACACATTTCTTTTTGGTACCTTAAAATCTTTCCTTTTTTACATTGTTTATGACGGTCCTTGTCTCAAGTTTTTGCTCAAATAAATATTCACATGAAAAAAGAAAGAAAATTGCTGGTTCCTGTTTTTTGTTTCAGATCATCTTGGCAATTGGTATTGTAAGACAAAAATATGCATTTTGAGCTTATTAAAGCTATCTCAATGCTGCTCCGGAGATTTCCCATATTTTACATTTTTAGAAGGGGAGAATAACTCCTCTTGGTTCCTATATCTATCAATAATTGCAGAAATTTCTTTTTTTCCATTTGATCAAGTGGATATCTTTTTCAGGTCTTACCTCCAGACATGAGCTTAGCCACGGTTCGAGCTTATATATGGAAGAAACCTGATGATTTGGTCCTGAATTACAGACTTTTGCAAGGCCGATGATTCTATAGAGCTTCAAGCAGGTGAGTGCAGCTTGATTGATCCTGTGCAAATCATTTTGGCATCTTCTTTTCCAGTTAGATCATTATATAGTTTTTTTTTTCACTTGAAGAATGGCTTCCTGGATGGCCCGGTTAGGAATGCATTCCTATATGCCCTTGATATCTGCATTCTGCTATATTATGAGTCTGACGGTGCTGAAAGTTTGTGGACAGGTAGGGCGTGAGGCCCCCTGCTCACTTGTCAAGTTTCGGAGTACACTACGTTTCAAAATAAAGCTTTGAAAATTCACTATTAAAAAATGGTTAAAAACAACTGAATTTCTGAAATACAAGGGAAAATGCTAATACATGAGGGGTATATGATTGAATTTGGTTATAGAATTCGAATTGTTGCCAATCCAACCTTGCCCTATTTATCCACTGTTTAGAAATGCCACCTTATCTTTCTACATGACAAAATGGCCTGTGGCTGTGAGAAGAACCTTTTGCTTCCTCGAGGATTAATGTCTTGTGGGGGTAAATGTTAACTACTGGATATTTGAGTGAACTGTGTTTCTTGACAAAACATGACTATACTCTTGAAATTCCTGTTGAATTAAGTCAATTTGGTTGATTTTGGATCTGTTTAGATTTTTAATATTGTAAAACGAAACCTGAGAAGATGGTGTAGCGTGAATATTTTGCATTTTGACATTCTAAGGTGTTCCTTTCTGTTCCCTATGTAGATGCTTGTGGGAATGAGAGTTCTGGTCAATGGAGATTGTGGTGCCCAACTACTGCATAAAATATTAAGCGTAATTGATTCTTTGGGGTGCTGGTCATGGTCCGAACTGTAAATCTGGGAAGCTGATCACTCGAGTTGACCCTTTGGATTTTCTCCAAAATTTGCAGAGGGCCCGGGGGAACTTCCTGTTTTGATGAGTGATCTTCCAAGTTTTGTTTCTCAGGCACGCAGATGGAGTGGTATTTACTTTGGACGAGGTTTAGGATGAGTTTGCCAGCATAAAACAAAAAGTCTCAAGTTATTGGAAAAGAACAGGAAAGGTTGGCAGACATGAACAAGCTCAGGAACCCCCAAGAGGAGATAAAGTAGGAACCATATAGTCGAGAGCATTGTAGATGTGAATGTGGGGTGCCTAATGGGAAGACTTTTGTTTAGGAGGTAATTGGCCTTCGAATAAAATGATCCCATATATGTCAAACGTGTCATTCAATATATGTCTATATATATATTTTTTTCTTTTATCGTTCTGTTCAATTTTCTTCTTTGCAATGTTGAATCAGTAAGGATCAAATGAAGTTTTGCCGCATCTGTCATCTGCTATCTTTTCCTTGGTATGTACTTGGTATATTGTGTCTGTTTCTGAAGGGGATTTTTGGGTTGAAGTTACCTCTTCAATCATACAGTTTCAGCCAATCTGTTCAAAGCTGAACCAACTCTGCAGCATAAAGATTGAACTATGATGGCCAAGCAAAGATGTAACTCGAATCTACAATACCTGGGCTAGAAGTTACATCTATCTAATGTCTGAAACAGAGATATTATACCAGTTTTGACAGGTTTTCTCCACCAATTTGGCAATTTGGCCAGATTTCAATCTCCAAGAGATAGAGTTCGCTAATTTCAGCAAATTTCACTTGAAATTTCAGGCATTGCAGATCTGCTAGTGCTATATTCCACTTCTCTGTCGTAGAACCAATTTAATCTTTCCTTCTATTACTACCAGAAATGTCATTTTGTCTTCTAGAATCCAAGATTTCTGGGGACTCCTTTTGTTAAATTGAACCTTTGGCGGTTGCATCCATCGCATGGCTTGAGGAATCAGGATTGGATCATCAGCTCTGGGATTTAGTACTTGATTTTTAGGGTTCTAGCTAATTGTGGTCGATTTCCTGCTGAATCGGAATCCAAGGGGCTTTCAGGTCTCTCATCAAACAATGCTTTGGGTGATAAAGAACTGATGAAAGAAAACAGAAGAGTAACTGAACTTTGGATAAAGCCAGCGATCTGAATCAAGGTTCCTCCTCATTTCACTATCAGATGATAACTAACGATTTGGTGACACAGATGATGTAATTAATGACCCTTCAATTTCTCCACCGGAATCAGAATCCGGATTGGTCGTGGCCCATTTTGATTTGGCAGCATCGTTCCAGAATGGGAAGAATCAACCACAAATTGATCTTACCCTAGATTTTTTTTAAACTCTCTCTCTCTCTCTCTCTCTCTCTCTCTCTATCAAAATATAGGAATTAGAAAGTTTTACTCACGGGTCAGCATCGAATAGGTCGACTCAGCCTATTCTTGCCAAGAAGCACCCTAGAATCATTGGGTTTTCAGAACCAAGGGTCGAGATTCTAGGATTCTTGGGACCAATTCTAGCATCACAGGGACTGATTCAATCCCAATTCCGCGTTTTGCATCCTTGAGTACAAATGAGTTCTTTGAATCAAGTCGTTTCCTATTGCAAAAGTTTGTAGCTGACGATATTCAGCTCATCTAGACCTGCTTTGATTCTGCTTCCTTTTGTCACAATATTAGGTCTAAGAATGTTGTTGCTCATTGTATTTCTAAATGAGCAATTGGATACCCTTGTACGTTCTTTCGACCTCCTCTTTCCTCTGAAGCTCCTTATAATTGGACAATATCGTCAACATCCGTTTTCTTGAAAAAAAAAAAATCTAGGGGCGACGAGAGAAGAGGTTTAGGCCATGTTTGGAACCTAAGAAAAAATTAAAAGAGATGTAGACACATTAAAAAATCATTATGTTGTTATTAATTTTGAAAAAAAAAAAAGAAAAAAAAAATAAAGGATGGTTAGCAGTTTTTTCATGTGAGACAATAGCTAAACCCCGTGCGGTAAGTGGGGCGTCCGCAAGACCAATGAACAATAGTGGGCATGTCAAGATTTAAACCCACAACGACTCAAGCGATGATGGGTTGAGGGCATTTTCACCACTAGACTACCAACCCCATTGGTGTTCATGCACATCCTCAAAATCTCTCTCATCCCTA
>NC_056566.1:28363626-28378222 GCF_013358625.1 Macadamia integrifolia | reverse complement strand
GTTTTTTAAACCGGTATGGAGCCATTAGGAAACAACCAAATGATGAATTGGTGAACTTCGGTTTCTTAAATCGATTTGTAACCGGGTTGGTTTTGATTTTTGGTCTAGTTTGGATTCGACTTTCCATACAAATGTATACAAAACTATGCAAATTTTGATTTTTTTAATGAATTTTGGAGTGTTTCGGTTTCTTACCGGTTTGGTTTCGGTTTCGGTCCGGGTTTTGAGCCGGTTTCGGTTTGGTTTCGGGTTCATCCGGTTTTCGGTGCGGTTCGGTTTGGTTTTGGGGTTGCAATACTCGAAACCGAACCGAACCAATAAGGCTTCGGTTCGGTTCGGTCCGGGTTGTTATCGGTTCGGTCCGGCCGGTTTTACCGGTTCGGTTTAGGAATTGACACCCCTAGACTCAAGCGATGATGGGTTGAGGGCATTTTCACCACTAGACTACCAACCCCATTGGTGTTCACGCACCTCCTCAGAATCTCTCTCATCCCTAATACATAGGTTCCCCTAAAGTGAGATTTCATCCAGTCGACCAGCCCCACAAAAAATTAAATGGCATTATCACCAGGGGCTGGAACCCCTTCACCCACGGATGCTGTGGCCATTAAAGGGCGAGGGAAGAGAACTTCAGCCGTGGCCAGAGGGGTCTCTCGTTTTCTCTTGTCGGCCGTTGTGTTGGTTTAGGGTCCTTGTCTTTGTTGGTTTTGTCCTTCAATGCTTAAAGAGCTTCTTCTTTCTTTATTTGTATTTGGTATAATTTTTTTTTAGTAATAGTAATAATAACAATAAGGATAATAGCATTTTCAAACAAAAGGGCACAAAATGACTTCCGTACCCATCTTTGATTCACGCACCTTTTGCCTTGGTGGGGGTGCTCCCAATAGAAAACATTTACCCATAAAAATATATATATTAATGACGTTCAGAATATGGATTTTCATTCGTGATCTTAGCATATAGGAAAAAGTTGTCATCAAATCTTAATTTTAGACTTTTTTCGACATATACATTCTGATTTGAGAGTGATGATCAAATGATAATTTCAGTGGTGGCAACTTCAACTTTAAGAGCTTGACACCCAGGGGAGGAGGTTGTGCATAGGCATAGTGTGTGTGAGTGTGTGTGTGTAAGAATAAGTGGCCATTGTCCCTATTAACGTCCAATAGATTGGCAGCGCTAATTGGGATAGAATAGAAGTGAAAAGAAAAGAAAAGAAAAAACCCTTGGATAATTTTAGAAAAAAAAAAAAAATCAGATAATGGAGGAGGCATCTATATACTAGATATGCCACATGTAGAATTAATAACTTATCTAATCTTATGGTTCACACCCATGAGTCTTTTCAATTTGTTTCCAACCGTTCTTGTTCTTGTTCTTGTTCTCGTTGTGCTCTCTTCCCTCCTTATCTTTGATGGTTTCAACTTTCAAGTTACTGACTAGAGGAAGAAAATTAACAACTACCCATTTGTTCTCCTAAAACATCTTAATTAAAAGCTAAATCAGAAGCCGAAATGAGTACCCTCCTCAAAATTTGGACTTTTAGAAGATTCTAATCCATTTCTTACCTGTCAATTACAGCAGAAGAGGTTCAATGCCGCTGCCTCTTAAGACTAGAACAAGAGCTTCCTTCAGTAATAGAAAGTCATGGATATTTAAGTGGGGGTTTGTGAGTTAATGTCATTCATCAATAACATAGTAGGCTTACCAGTTACGTCTCTCTACCTTTCAATTCTCAGTAGAAACAGAGCAAACCAAGTCACTGTCTCTCTCCGTCTCTTTCTCCAAATGGCAACAAAATGCAGAGAACAAATGGGCTAACAAATCCTAGAAAATCTCTGTTTGTAATTTGTATAAGTAGACCGCAAAGGGGGACTGATTACTTTTCTTTCTATAGTGTTCCTCCGATTTGACAAAAAAATAAATAAATAAATAAATAAAGAAAACAGAGCAATACACAGATAGAAATGACAAAAATGGCTGATTCTGCAACACTCCCAAAACGTAGAGAAAAAGAAGAAACAAAATTGGAACAGAATGAGAGAATCCATCAGCGTCTTTGTGATTTCTGCGGAGAATCATTGGCTATCTTGTACTGCAGAGCCGACATCGCCAAGCTCTGTTTCTCCTGCGACCATTTAATCCATTCTGGGAACCCGCTGCTCAGGAAGCACACCCGTTCGCTGCTCTGTGATTCTTGTGATTCAAGCCCAGCTTCAATTTTCTGTTCTACAGAGAGTCTTGTTCTCTACCAGAACTGTGATTGGGTACCCATGGTCAATCCTTGTCCTCAAGGCATGACAGGAGGCCGCTTGATGGCTTTTCTGGGTGTCCGTCGGTGACTGATTTCTCATCGATTCTTGGGTTTCACAATCTAGGGGAGAAAGCCCTTTTGCCGATGGAAGATCAGGCTGATGGTGGCTTGATGAGTTCTGGGTTTTGTGGTTCCCTGGGAGGAATAGTGGATGGGTTTTCTGCTGCGTTTTCTTGGGAGACTCCGCCTGTTGTTAGTCTTGACGATCTTATTCTCTTCTCTAATTCCAACCATAATTTCCAAGCTACTGGAAATACTCCTCTGCCCAAGGTGAGCCATAATAAAACTATTGGATTGTTTCTTCTGTTTCTGGTTTTGTATATTTCATGATTTGCTGCTCTTACTCCTGTTATAACAAGTACTTATTGTTGGTCTTTATGTTTTGAATCATGGGTAGTTGGTAAAATTATTCCTAGTTGATCTGTGTTCTGATCTAATACCATATTGTTGTCATTTTTGGTATTCAAATTTCAAAATCTGGATTTTGATATTCCTTGAGTTAGAAGAATGAGAATTGGGATTATTTCGACTTTTTTTGTTTAGTTCTATTAGATGTCTACCTGAACTCTCTCTTGTAACTGCTTCTGATTTTATGGCTTCAATTTGTTTTCTGGGCAAGATTCCCTTCAATGCCTTTGCATAGTTTGCAAAATTTGATCTTTAAAAGCCTTCTGATTTTGCATCAGAACCGAAATACAACTCGCGGGCGACACAAGGAAGATATCCTCTCTCAGCTCCGTGAGCAGGCAAAGTTGGAAAACTGTTTGAATATTGATCGTGAGCATGTTGAATCATTTATCAGAGTTGAACCACAGGTGGCAGAACTAAATATTCAACCTCTAAATATGGACAATGTAGATGCTAGATTTGAATATGATCTGGAAAAAATTGTCTTGCCTGGTTACAAGGTAAGCTTCTTTCCTGTTTGGTTTTGTTTTGAGTGGTTTTTTTGAAATAGCTTCTTTGCTTATTATGTTCCATATGTTCTATTGGTGTGGAGGTTTTGTTTGATTAGAAATTGGAGTTACTTCACAGTAGGTTGCTCTGAATTTTCTGCTGAGATCATTCTTAATCTTTTTCCATGGGATATGGTACAGAAGTTAGGGTGTTGTGGTGAGCAGACTGAAAGAAATGAGAAAGGATTTAGCTTTTAGCCCAATCTGGAGTGTTGGAAAGAGGTGAGAAAGGATTAAAATTACATGTCCTGTGCGTTGCCCTCCTTTGAGTGGGTATTGAGTGCATTTACTTGACTAGGTGCTAGGAGGAAGATCTTTTGGATTGGCCATCCATTTCAGGTTTGGTGTGGAGTCTCTGAGAATTGTTTCTCATTGAAAGAGGTGGACAGAAGGAAACTCATTATTGTATCTCATGTAGATTTTTCCTGCTCTCCTATTGCACCTTGTGCTAAATTTTGATGTCTAGAATTCCATTGGTATTCCTTATATAATCTTGCAGTTTGTTGAAATCAGTGATAATATTGACAATCTCTTCCCAGATCTTTTTCTTGTGGGGCTTGCAGGAGCATTTTTCGGATCTTTTATTGTGTGAGTTGTGATGTATGACCAACTGATTCATGTAATGATGGGTCATTGCTCCTTGAAGTCCAATTTTTTATGCTTTCATCTAGTCCTGTTCTCTTGGGCAATCTGGAAAGATAGAATCACAATACACATTAAATCTTTTGCACAGAAGTCAATGAGACTGCTTGTTGAGTTGTAATGAATCTGTGGTATCAAGACCAGTCTAAGCTATAAGATATTAAAACTGGTCTTTAAATTTTCAGTGTAGAAAGATATATGAGGCCTACTGAATTTGTTTTCTGAAATTTAGTTTTAATGGTAGACTGATTAGTAACTGGTACATTGTATTTAGGAATGTAAAGGAACCTAAGTAAAAGATTCCAATGTATACGCGTAACCAAGTTCTTCAAAATTTAAACTATCATAATAGTGTCAAGTGAAAGTCTCAACTCTCCTGACATTGAAAAATTATTTCATGAGTACCTAGAGTACCCACCAGAGGAGCTGAGGATGGATTTCTCATACTGATGGACTCCCACATCAGAGATTTCTATAGCCAAACTCTTCTTGGATGGTCTCCATGATGGTGTTAAGGAATATCTATATGACCTGATGGACCAATCATATGATGATTCATATGAAGAATCCCAATTATAAGCTTATCTATGAAGTAAAGAAGAATTGTGGGTTTCATCCAATTAGGCAGCATAATGTGAGCCAATCATTATGGTTTTGCAGTGTTCAGTACCTCATGGTGGAACTGAATTTAATGTTGAGTTTCTCTTGATTCAGGAAGGTGCACTTCAATGCAACAGTAACAGTTGTAAGTCAGCTGTGTTGTAACCCGGCAGTCACTGAGAGGGGGGGTGAATCAGTGAGTGCAATTCTGATACCTAAAAACCTGTCCGATGTCTGGCCAAGAAGAACCTGATATACCTGTCCCTGTTTGCACACAGTCGTATGCACACTCAGCCTCTCATAGGCACTTCCAAGTATGCACACCCATTCCACATTCCACGCACTTCAATATCAAATGCAAACAACAAGCACCCACAACATAGGGTTTTTACGAGGTTCGGCAATTTGCCTACATCCCCAGAGTAGTGCCTGTAAAGGCTTCGTACCTACTCAATACACTACTTTTGACTGCACCCACAGTCGGGAGCACCCACACCCAATTTTCTCAAGTCGAAG
Organism: Macadamia integrifolia; assembly: GCF_013358625.1. NCBI lineage: Eukaryota > Viridiplantae > Streptophyta > Magnoliopsida > Proteales > Proteaceae > Macadamia > Macadamia integrifolia. The sequence continues at coordinate 28,373,194 of NC_056566.1, read as the reverse complement.
CTGAGATGGCACTCGTAGTGCCGATACAATGTGTAGCACCCACTACACGGGAGCACCCACTCCCGGTGCTTAGCACCCACTAAGCACACAATAAATAATATAATTAAATTGGGTTTATATCAATGCCCTACAGTTAAGCTCTGCCTAGCATATGCATCCACAACTAGCTAGCATGCTTACAGTTCATCCACAACTAACCTAGCATGTATACATTCATCCACAACTAACCCTAACATACATACATACATGTAATGTAAAATCAAAGGTTAGAGAATCTCACAAACGATTGCCTGGGATGACTGGAAACTTGTACTGACAAGTTTGGTGCTCACACCTTCTCTCTCCTTGGCTTCTTGCTCTTCAAAGCAAACACATCCTTGCTTTCTTCTCTTCTTCCTTGGCTTTGAGTTAATGTACCATTAACACACTTCAACCACCTCTTTTACCTCCTTTAATGGCCTAAGAACATTTATCATCAAGAATGTATGTTCATTCAAGGACCAACAAAGAGGGGGAAGCTTCTCCTACCAAAACCGTAGGCTTCTTTCACTAAAAATCCATTTTTCTTGCTTCCATGGTGTAGGGCTTGAAAAAACGAAGAAGCTGCAACTTGGTTCACCCAAATCCAACTTAAAATGAGGGAGTTATGACCTTTTGAAGTTGGAGCAATGAGATAGCCCGAAATGGAATCTTCGTACGGGTGGCGTAGCCTACACCGGCGGCGCGCGCAATAGGGGCGAGATCTGACCGTAGATCTCATATAAGAGATCTTATAATCCAAGCCGTCCGATTAAACCAAAGGACAACAGATCCAAACCGTTAGATTTGAATCTCTATGACGTCATCATGACGTAATCGATGACAATGTCAGAAGTGTTGTCGATCTATGATTGGTTGCTTTTCCGGATTTTAAGGGAGCTTGTCTCCCACTCACAAAAGTGAAAATGCATATTGAACGTTGGATCCGAATCTTCCATGATGGCTTTAATCAGATTTCATGAGATCATTAAGATCGGAATCCTTTTTATACTTTCTATACACGCGCGAAACACAATAACATACCTTGATATAGTGTAGCGCCAGTGTATCAAGAATTATGCATCTAACCAATCAAATCCCACGCGCAAGCATCTATCTCGTCCATATCACACCAAAATCTCAGCAGCCTTTGGATGGGCATCAAGCCTACGTGGTCGAATCTTGGCCGTCCATTTTACTTCCCTTTACTCCTCTTTATTATAATCAAGCCCCTGCCTCCATATGTTTCAGTGCTTAAAGACCCCTTGCAACTCAGACCTTCAAAATATTTAAATTACACAAAAGCCCTTCGAATTTCAAAAATAAATTCCGAAAAATCCACCCAACACCGAGAGCAACTGATGGATTTTCGGTTTGGATTTTCGAACCGACTTTACGGAAACGCTTATAACTTTTTCATACGATATCCGATCGAGATGAAACGAAGTGTGTTGGAATTGTAACTGGATGCTCTACGACTTTTTAGAAGACTCAATCATCTGAATCATCCATGTAAAAAGACCAAAATGCCCCTACACCTTTCCAATGACGTATCTTTCTCATACGGAATCGGAATGCGATAAAATCAGAACCGTTGGAAAGATTGTATTTTTCTCGTATTGTTACATGTAGAACGATTCCTTTAAAAAATTCATCTTCAATGCCGAAACTGCCCTTGACTGCCATAAATGCCGTAACTTCTTCATACGGTATCGGAATGTGACGAAATCAAATGCACTGGACTAGGAAAATTACAATCTATATTTTTCATGAAGAACCGATCTTCCAAAAATGTCATTTTCATTGCCGAAAATGCCCTCGATCGTAAATAGGCCAATTTTGCCAGTTTTGACCCAGAAACCCGCGCCACCTATTAATGATGTATTAAACCACTCCATGCATACCAAGCTGCTCTGTTATCTCATCGGTGACACTGGATACTGCCATGTCATCATTTTCATCCACGTCACCCAAAATGGCCACGTCATCACCGCCACGTGGCCGAGTTGCCAACAAGGAGAACCATAAAACAACAAGCTGGTCAAGAACTCATTCCTTCTATTTCTTTAGAAAACCATGTAAAGGAAATATGTTTGTTTCATGAGAAACCTGCAGAGGTTGATGGCAGTGGCTGCCACATCAATTGTGGTTTCAAAGAGCAAATGAAGCATCCATTTACCAGAGAAAGCTTTCAGGGCTGGCCAAACATCGCTCCGCGTGACTTATCAGGCCAAGAGAGAGACACCATGATCTTACGGTATAAGGAGAAGAGGAAAATGAGGAGGTAATTAACTGTTCTATTTCCCCTGCCACCAGTATGATCTTTCTTTGTTCAAGCACACCTATTTCAATTATTCCATTTGATTTAAAGATTGATTCTGTTCTATATGCATCTTTTTATATTCTAAAGCTACATTGCTTGCATTAAATCCTTCAGATTGCATAATCAGTTTGGGTCTATGGAATCATTTATATACTGTGAGTCTTAACATTAGACTCAATGTTATCCTGAATCTTCATATGCACTTAATGGTGTCATCATTATCATCTCATGAGCTGATATTCCTAATTCTAGATTCGACAAGCACATCCGGTATGAATCGCAAAAAGCTCATGCAGAAAGCAGAACAAGAATTAGGGGACGTTTTGCAAAGGTGGATCACTGAAATTTGGATCAATTAGGGATGTTACCTTGCACTCAATCTTTTTTATTTTATGTATTTTTGTTCATGTAATAGCTTGTAAAGATGAAAGATCATGAAACTGGTAATACATCTTCCAACTTGGATCTCTTTCTGCAACCAACTTGGTTAGTTTCTGCTCTAGTTCAGTAATGTGATGGATTTGTCACCCTAACAAGACCCTTGTTTGGGTGCTGATAGGCTGGGAGTGGAAGGTTAATTAGAATTTTATGCAACCTTTTTTTTTTTTTGCTAATGATGGGTATCCAGGCCTTTGGCCTATCTAGTCCTATGGGTCCATACTGACCGAACAAACGCATAGACCGGGTCATATCGGAGTTGAATGAAAACCATTTAACTTTCAGTGAAAGCAGTGAAGAACACTAAACACCCCATGTGAGTGGCCCCAAGGAAGTATGAGGAGTCGAACTCAGAATTACATGCTTCTTGAGGCGAAGGTCCCTTGCCAACTCCGCTACCCCTTGGAGTTTATGCAACAAAAGCTGTTGTAGAAGAGAAGTTAAAAAAAAAAAGAAACAGAATTGTAACTAACGTTTAAGGTGAAGAGTGGGATTATAATCAAAATTTTATGCAATCAAATTATCTATAAAGGCAACCAAGCTTTCTTTCTTTCTTTTTTTCTCTGTTTCTACTTCTGTGGGGCTGGTGCTGATGGTTTTAAGGAGAAATGGAGAAGTGTAATGAGGGAGGTATTACAGGTCCCTGTAGTCCAAGGCTTTAAATCACTATATCTTTCATTTCCTCCATTGCTTCTTCCTTGGTACTTGGGTACTGTGTAGGGAAAAGGAAAACCCATTCTTAATTTTTTTTTTTATATATAAATAAGCGAATAATTAATGGTCAAGAGATCACTACCTGGTCGCATGACCCCCTGCATCAGTGCGTAGCCAATGAGAGTGCGAGAATGGTGGAACATCAATAGGATGGCCCGAAGGGATTCTTGACTTCATGGGAGGCGCTGGTAGTAATTTTGTGGCCTCCTATGTCTAGGCACAAGGACCACACAATCAGGTAGTATTCTTTTTCCCATAATTAATATATAAAATGATTTTTTTCCAAACATTACAAATTATCTACTCGTGAATAGAGAAGGCATGGTCTAGATTACCCACACATCACACATCGTATATATGTCTGTTGATGCAGATTCTATTACAATCCCATATCAGCTTATGGGGGCTGATACAACATCGGTTTCCTGTGGGAATTGATGTGAATTGATATGGTCTTGGGACCCCTCACCTTGTAAGTCGGTTTATGAGGTTGAGTTTTTCCAGGACCGTCACAATGGTATGTGAGAGAGAGAGAGAGAGAGAGAGAGAGAGAGAGAGAGAGAGAGAATTTTGAGAAACAAACTATAAATTATTTTAGAGAAAAGTTATCCTAATTTTGTGTCTCATCCATTATATGTAGGAAAGGAAGGTTGAAGAAATTGATCACACACGAAACCTTACTCATAATACATCCCTCTTGATAGTGAGAGATTCGACCTTTCTTGGTGAATGTATCCTTTGTCCTTCCATGGCCAAAGTTCTTTAAAGACTTTACCAAAAACAATTAATTATGTTTCTCACATCTTTTTTTTTCTTTCTTTCTATTAAACTGAATTAAAGGCAACAATTAATGATCAACAACCAACTTCCACACCAGCTTTTACTAAAGTACAATACAGGCTACCTAGCTTAGAAATTGAAAGCAACAAGTACCATTCATTACACACACATGGTTTGATTAATTTCGTGATTAATTAGTTAACAAAGATTAAGTAGCTAATTAACTAATAATAATAATTTTAGAGAGATTTCTTCTGAAGACGCAAAGTAGTGAGTGCTATCACAATGAGAAGGGCAGTTGTTCCAAAGAGAGAGACAGCAATGGAGGAAGCTGTGTAGCGACAGTACTTTTGGAAGACGTTACAAACCTTTGCCCATCTTACGTGATCGTTCCCGTTGTAACCTACCATGCCTATCGCTAAGGCGGCGCCGTTGCCGGAGAAGAGCAGCGCCACCACTATGAGATCAAAGACGTGCATGGCCATGGCTATTTTATTTCTCCCCGCCGCCTTCATTATTGACAGCATCAGAGAGAATGCTGCGTATGCACACGCTATCACGTTTGCTATTAGGAAATATCTGTACATAACCAACAAAATTACGCCCAAATTAATTTCCTGAAAAAAAGAGGAAATGGGCCCAGCCCAGATCAACCCACCCCATTGTTACCAAATCAGTAACTAATTGTGTAAGTAAAGGCATGAATATATTTCTATTCGGTCAATCGGTTTGAATTTTAATTGATTAAAAATATTGGTAGATCTTGATTATCACGGTATGGACCATTTTCATAATTAAATTAGGCCGAACACCCAATTGTTTTTCTAACCAGCTGGTCCATTATTGGATTTTAATCGATCGAGCCAAGTCGGCCCACTCCCTTGTAATTATGGAAGAGTGTTGTACCTGTGAGATATAGGTTATATGAGGTATAGATATAGGTTAGATGAGGTATACTCCTTACTCAAACGAACACTAGTTTAGCCTAATGGTAGCAACTTAGGCTTGAAGGGTTGATGCCCAACATGGATTTAGGTAATGGTATCGGTATCAGTAGATCTAAATCGGATCAACTCAGTGTGTATTAGTCAATTTTACCCTTGCTTTAAAAAAAAAAGAACAATTCTTTTACTGTTTTTTCCCTTAAATAATACGAATAACTGATCTAGATAGATCAAGTATCAGATATTGATCTCAACTAATATAGATCCAATATAGTCAATATAATCGATACGATACCAATACTTGAAACCATGACACCCAAAAGGAGAACGTAATGAGATAATTGGTGAGTGTATGTAGGAGTGGGTGGCCATCAGCCTTTTAGCACAGTAGGCTGGCCATCGGCGCTAAATAAGATAGTAGACTAAGAAAAAATAGCTACTCGAGAGCCGATAGATTGGAATATCTTTCTGATTTAGGTTATAGATGGACTCTTAATCAGGGTGTGTACAGCCGGCAGCCTATTATTCTCGTTAGGGTTGGACCAGATTAAATTCGCTACTGGTGTTCATTAATTGGGGGCCAGGTGGCCGTTTGCCATTTGTCATTGGTCAATTGGCTTGCATTTATGTAAGTTCGATGACATGACCAGCCAGGGAATCCCAAATCAGTTGAGGAGATCCTGATCGCCGGCGACTAAAAGATACCGGAAAAGTAGATTTTTCCGATGGAAATAATGGAAAAGTTAAAGTTTTCATCTCATCAAGTACTAGAAAACTAAGACATGAACTAAAATTAAGTTAAAATGAAGAAGAAGAAGAGACTTACACGAAGGCGGAAGAGTACTGCCATTTAGCAGTAGCAGGAACATTGAAGGGAGGGAGTGTAGGTAAAACGGTGACGGAGACGAGCTCAGTCTCTTCAGAAACGCTGGTGACGATAACAGCGATGAGACTGCAGAGCAGTGTCAGTATCCGAAGAAGAACGTCCAAACCTCTCACCTTTCTTTCGTTCGCTACCTTCATCGTGTTCTTCACTCCACCATTCTCCATATCTCTCTCTCTCTCTCTCTCTCTCTCTCTCTCTCTCTCTAATGGAATAAGTCAGAGAATGAGGGTGAGAGGACTGAGTAGTAATGAGGGAAAGGAGACGACTCTTTGTACTTATAGAGATTAGAAGGAGCCCTGTGGTAGGCGTTGTAATAAAAGCGAAAGACACGTGGGTATAGACTAGGTGTGAACGCCATTACTTTTTGAAAGGTTTTTTTGGGGCCTGCATAGTTGCCCATTGGATTGGAATCTTAAGAAACGAAACGAGATTATCTCATAACGTCAAAAAAAATTATTTAAAGGGTGGAACTGTCAATCCAGTGGATAATCGCGTGGGAACTAGGAAGTGAAACCGATCTTGATCCGAATCAGCATGGCAGCAAAGAGGGTAGCAGAGAGGGTCGTTGACGAGATTAAATGCGGACAGCTGCGTCCCAACGCCCACTCCAGGATCGCGGTGTCACTTCGTAGTCCAACCGCTGGAACCAATTTATATGGGATCATTTCGGGCCAATCATGAACCAACTTGGTCGATGTGGCAAGTGGGGCCCAGGAGTGGTAATTTAATTGGAAAAATCGAAGGGATATGTTTACTGTCTCCCAACTGAGCGCAATGGGACCCATTTTAGATATTGAACGTAATTGAACGGCTGAGATCTAGCCATCGTGCTATTGTCCAATATGGTGCAGGTTGCCGACCTCGGGATTATCTCCTTACATGGGTATTATCGACCTTTGACATTTTCCATTCTTTGACGGTTCCGCTTTCGATCTCTGTCTTTGACTGCGGTGACCTTTGGGTAGAGAGAGAGACAGAGAGAGAGAGAGAGAGAGAGGCGAAATCCTTCGAGGCACTCCTATCACCGTCACGACAGTATGGGAAGGGACTGGCGTTCCCCGCCCCCGGACTTAACCGAGTCAGAGAGAGAAAAGTTTAGAAATGGAAATTATTTAAAAGAGAGAGAGAGAATAATATATGCATGGAAAACAATTTCTACAAAAGGACTTTGATTTTCATCCTAAATGAGGAAGTAAAAGGTCGTGGAAAACTTTTTTAGAATTAGACTTGGGTTGAGAAGGCATAATGGTTTGGAATGAGGTGATGAGACGTAATGAGTATTCAATGGCTGTGGTCCTTGGGGTCCTCCAAACCATTGAATGTTTATTACACCTCCTTGTTCGTTGCTGACAATTTTGATTCTAAGTTGAGAAGGTGAGAACAAACGATTAACAAGGTGGTTATTTCATGTGTGGAGGAAGAGAGAGATCGAGGCAATTAGTCTCTACTTGGTAACAGAAACTATATTACATATCTTTTCTCTCTTCCCCACTTGATGGATCCAAAGTTATTATTGGAAAAAACTTTGGTTTCTTAGAGTGGAAAAAGTGGTAGAGATTGTTTTATCAATATAACTTGACTTCACTTGGAAAGTAAAAACGGTTTAGAATTTTATTTAATGAAAAAAAAAAAAATACTCCTTGGTCATACCACCTTATGCTAAACACAGAGGTGATAAAGGGACCATCCTACCGCTTGGTTCGATGTCTATACATCTCCCTTGATTAGTCCACGATGAAGGAGTGACCACATGATCAAGCAACAATCTCATACATTTTATTTTTAATGTAATGTTATTTTCTTTGAGTAAGTTAGTTCGAAAGTCTTTTTAATTTTTGTCAAGTCAACCAAGAAACCCACATGAGGCTACCCGAAAATCTCGTTCCTAAAAAAAATGGGCTTTTTTTTATTTGATTGAAATGGTCTTATAATTAATTTTATTCCTTCATCAATGACACATTCTAGAATGAAATTGAAGTATTTTTTTCTTCTTTTTTTTAGGAAAAAAGACCTTATTGGTCTAGTGCAGAAAACACTCAAATATAGCGCAAAATAATAGCATTGTCCCCACCCATGTGTGTGACAAAAATACTTTAGTCTGTGCTCTTATTGATCTCTGCAAATGACGTTTCCTTAGCCAAACTAATAGGGTTGTTTTACCCTAATTATTATTATTAGTAGTAGTAGTAAGGTTTGGATTTAATTCAATATCGATACAAATCGGCTGATATGGATAATACCGAAATAATTTCACCTCATTTAAAAAAAAAAATCACATTTTGAGGCAATTTGCTTTCAGTACGGACTGATATTAATAAATATTAGGTACCAGTGATATCAATATGTATCGACACTGATTCCATGAACCATGTAATGATCTAGAAAGAAAAAAATGGCAGTCATGTCAAATACAAAAGGAAAGGAATTGAATAAGATGTGAGTCTCCTAAGGCTGCAACTCTGCATTAATGGGAATCTCCTTTCCATCCCTCGTCGTAAACAAACTGGATTTAACAGCTTTTTTATTACTATTGCTATGACTTCCAAATCTTTCTAGAAGGTCAGAAATTTCTTGAGTTGGATATAGAGTTCAGACTTGAGACACAGGAAGATTGTTTAACAAAGGGGGAAGTGTTGGTGTTTGATGTCTTGTATTTCGTCGCAGTTTAATCCAGAGAGTACTGGTGCAGCACCTAGACAGCCAAGACGGTGATTCCGCTAGCCGGTTAGCGGGCCGTGGGGGTTACAAGGGGGGCAGGAGGCCCCCCTGCATGGCAGGAGGCCCCCCTGCGTAGCAGGGGGTGTAGGGGGGGCGTAGCCCCCCGCTCGAATTTTTTATTTGAGGGCAATTGTAATTTAATCCAGATTAGGGTGGTAATTGTAGTTTAATCCGGATTAGGGTTTTTCTCGCTATATATTTGTAGCGATGGTTTCTTTCTCTGTAATGCAAGCAATACTGAGAGGTGTGAGGACGAGCGCTGTAACCCTATTCTCCATTGATAGTGAAGCAGGATCTCATCTCACCGGGGACGTAGGCAACCATAGGAGAAAGACCATTACCCATTTGCTATTTTTTACGCTTACTGTTAAAACTAGAGTGCTAGGGGCATTTTTTTTACAGTGCTCTACATCTAGGCATAGAGAACACTAACGGGTAGCGTTTTAATTTCAATTAATGTTACATTTATTTTCAAACGATGGATACCCAATTCCATTGAAATGAATGTTCCACCTTTAACATATGTGATCTTAGCATATAGATCCCCTCATATTGTCACATGGGATGATGGACTTGCACTAAAACTAGATGGATGAAGAAAGTTGTGGTTTAATCTAATATAATTAGAATTTGGGCAACAAAAAAAATGGTCATGTGGCAATTATTTAAAGCTTAAACTCTCGAAACAAAAACAAAAAACAAAAGGCCTTTTAACGACTCCTTCTTTTGTGGACTAAGAAGTTAACA
>NC_056566.1:28321807-28363340 GCF_013358625.1 Macadamia integrifolia | reverse complement strand
AAAAAAAAAAAAAAAAAAAAAAAGATCAAGAGTCATTTATATGTTTTGACCAAAATTTATTTTCAGTTATTTTTGCATTGAACTTTAATAAGCTTGTGCTTAAAGTCCCAATATGAAGAGGTAAAGTAATTGTAATTAGAAATTCAAGCCCCTTATCCCCTCTTGTTCAATCCAAAGTGGAGAAATAGAGTTATAAATCACATTTGTGAAGGGAATATCTTCACCCATTTATTCAAAAAATCATTTTGCACATAGAGATATCAAACTATTTCTCATAAGAAACCATTTTTCTCAAGTAATTATCAAACCATTTTTATGTTTTGATAAAAAATAGTTTTTATTAATGATTTTTTTAATTAAGTAAAAATCAAAAAGAAAAATTATACGAAAGAGGGCCTTAGTTGATCTAAATATTTTTTTTATGGGGATTCTTTTATTGACTCTCAATGTGACAAATAATTTGTAATTTAACTTTTATTCATGAAGGATTTGATTGAATTAAATGAAATAAAAAGATAGGGGTGTGTTTGGATCCTTGGAATTTAGCTGTCTGGTAAGAGTTTTCTAGGTTTTCCCTAAACGAGGGACTGTAATATGAATCTAATTAATTAAAGGGCTGGTGTGGCGCCCACTTCAACTACCTTGGTCCTTAATTATATTAATTAATTAATTTCTTGTTTTTGGTAAACAATTAATTTCTCATTTCCCATCCTCTTCCTAAAGATAAGGGTGATTTCAAACAATTGGGGAAGAAAATGACAGCTATAGAAAATTAAGGACGGCTGGTTGAGAAAGGATAAACTTATGAAAAGAAAGAACAATAAAAAATGATCGGGAAGTTGGTGCAACACGTAAAATAAAAAAAAAAACATCAAGATTATTGCACGTTGCATCATGACGGCACGACCAAATGAAGGGTGGTTTATGATCGCAAATGGAGACAACAAGCAAGAGGCACAACTATAAAGAATGGCTAATACACTTTCTAGAGTAAGTACATAGGACAATAAATTTTTTTTTGGAGCATAAATTAATTTATAGTTGGACTAAGTAGCAGGGAAGAAAGTTCTTCCAAACAAAAGTAGGATTAATGATTTAAATAAAAAAAAAAATCCAATTAGAGCTTACCAATGGAGACTTCAAAACTAAACGATTAGATTTTGATTTGGTTCATGATGAAATAGGTATAAATTTAATATAAAATTCAATTTTAATTTTCTAAATCGAAAACCAGATTTCATACTCCCCTGTGCGTCTCATGGGGTTTTCTATTATAAATAAATAAAGATTTGACTGGATTGAATCAAACTAAGACCATTTTTTTTTAATCGTCAGGTTTAATTGGACATCAATACCTCGTTTGGTTATTTTAAACTAGAGAAATTCTTCCATTGTGATAGATTGCATCACCTAACATTAGATTGGAGGAGGGCCCAACATTTTCTCTTTTTTAATTTTTATAATTAAATTCGAAGAAAAAGGAATCCCATCAATTTTGTGTTGTTTACACCTAGACGGATACAAGTGCAAAAAGATCATGATGCCCCTACCTCGTGCAAAGATGCTCTTAGGTAGTCTCATTGGATTCGTGTGTTGATGTTGCACACATCAAACTAACAAGGTTTTTTCTCCCTAAATTCAAAATGCTTGTGCTACAATTAAATAAACATATTCCAATATACGAAATCATTCTTTCATATCTCATTGGTGCCTTCTTTTATATTGCGTGAGTAAATAAGCCTTTCGCAATAAAATTATATAGAGTGTAAATTATTTGTCACCATGAAGTGATGAATAAAGAAATTGGTTCCAAGGTCAAAACATCCGCATATTGTTCACTTGTAGATTCTTTCGCACGTCCTCTTACAAAAAGTGAAGGTTTCACACTCTTTTCTCCAAAAACCCTTTCTATGATTCATAATTGGGGTTTCTCAAACGCCTGAATCAATACTTGGACTTATGGGAAATCCTTTTCGTTTTTTTTATTTACCCATTGTCTTATTTTCAAAGTCCTACTTTAAAAAAAAAAAAAAAAAAAAAAAAAGGTTTATATCCAAAAGATATTTTAGGCAAAGGATAAAAAAGGTTTTTCAAAAAGTTATTTAATGCAATTTTTTGTGAAATGACAAGATTTACTCTCATTAGATAGAAAAAAAGTTTATAATCTTAAAAGTTTGAAGGGCAAAGAAGTATGGTAATAACGTAATGCCCAATCCTGCATTTCTACTCTTAAGATACAAGGGTGGAAAAATGACTACTCTCTCCCTATTGGATACCTTGACGCACATTCCCACTACGTGACCAGATAGCATATATTCTCTCTAGTCTCTCCCATAATTAGATGTGGCTCAACGCTTCTAGCCATTACGACTAATGAACAATAACATATATGCTTAAAGTGCTAAAATACCAAATGCCTTGCTTATAAATTTTTTTTTTTCCACCTGGACAAGCCCCCGTACGCCAAGCAGCGCTTCCACAAGATCAATGGGTGATAGCGGGCATGCCAAGACTCGAACCCACAACCAGCTAACTCGAATGATGATGGGTTGAGGGCATTTTCACCACTAGGCTACCAACTCCATTGGTCATCAGATCATGTCGACTGTGGATATACTTTCTCTACAGGTGATTTTTAGCTCCACATTTTTTTTTTTTTTTGATAAGAATGATTTTTAGCTCCACATTTAGCACGTAGTGGAGTTAAAAATTTGGGCCGTCGAACGTGGACTTTTTTGCAAGTCTGCGATGGGCTGGATTATGTTTTTGAGGCCCAAATTAATATCCAATTTTGATTGATTGATTTATTTATTATTATTATTATTTCTGTAATAAGAAAATGGTGTTCCAAGGTAGTGATCATAGCCTCTAGGCTGAAGCCTCCATACAAAAAGTAGCGCTTTTATAAGACCAACAAGTGATAGTGGAGCGTGCTAACATGAATCCACATCCAATAGACGGGAGCGATGATGGGACAAGGACTTCCTTCCACTTGGCTACCACCCTTGTTGATCAATTATGATCTTGTGCACCTCTTGGCAGTTTGAGCAATACAACTTGGCCTAAATGTTATTGAAGGTTTATACACAAATAATACGCAACCACCTAGGGTTTGAAAAAAATCGGATTGGATTCAGGCCAATCCCAATTCCGACTGATCTATATCAGACTGATCTTATGCATAAACTAGGGTTGAGGCTGATTTCCATTGATTCTGACCAATTAGATTGGAATCAAGAGAGACTGATTTGGATCCCAATTCCTAGTTTTATAAACCCTGCACCCATCATAGAAAATACGGAAGGTGTTGGGGAATTTGTGATAGATCTATAATGATGGGCATGCTATATAGTTGTCATGTGGTGGCTTAGTTGGCTCTCAAATTTAGTGTCCATAGGGGCCGGGCACTATTTTCTATCTGCGCGCTAAGTGTGACACATGAAGGGTTATGTATTAACTCAAACTATTGGATATCTAGGGAATAGTTGGATTATTTACATATCAAGTTTCTTTTTCAAAATCAATCTTGTAGTAATTCCATATATTTAAGTTGTTTTCATTGTATTTTCAATCACATGTTTCTTTTCAATCATATCGATTACACTTATTCCTAATCCTAAATGGAATGTAACGACGTAGGGATCCATATATATAAATAGTCTCTATTTGCATACAAGCAAATAAACCCTTCTCATAGTTGAGAATGTACATAACCCTATTCCGATTTGGTCCGGTGTCCCAAAAAAAAAAAAATTCCCTATTGTGAAGGCATACTTTGGCCAACTCTTTGCCTAAAACTTGAGGGAAAAGTTTTACTTTGACCCATGGAGGAGGAGGGTTCACTGTCATCCTAGGACTTTGATTACTTCTATTTTATAGTACGAATTCGAAATTACCCTTGGGATCCATCCGAGTGCCCTCCACATTGTAGTGAAGGGAAATTCGGTCCATAACTTTGTGTAAATAAAAGATTTTCCTTTTTCACGAAATTATGGATCCATCAAGTCTACTAAACAATAATATTTGGACTATCCATGAAAGCCTTCTTAGATGGGCACATGGGGATACGCTTCTAGCACAATGGTGGCAGTTAACCAATCGATACATAACATAAGTCCAAGAAGAGGTTGTGTGTTCGACCCCCGTACCCTCACCTCTCTAAAGTACTAGTAGTAGATAGTAATAGTAGTAGTGTAGCATTAAGTGGGCCCATTGGTCCCCTTCTGGCATCTTATGGGTTCTCATCTGACCCATTTTGAGTTAAGAGAAAAAAAGTGGGCTGCTAATGAAAACTTTATTTGTTTTTTTTTTTTCCTTCTAGAAAGTAGAAACATGAAATTAAGAAAAGAACCTAAGTAATGGTATAGAGAGGCATTAATAGAAAGCTTGAATTGAATTGGACTAGTGCAGTTGCTAGCCAGGCCTTCTCCAAGTGGCAGTGGACCATATCACTTTTGGACTGAATAGGATACCCACCAATCCTTGGATGTTTGCCATGAAAGGTGGGGAAGAAGGAAAGGACCTTAATGCTACTCTAGTTTGCCTTTTCTTACAAATCTAGCCTGCTCCATGTTTTCCCTGGCCACCATAGTGAAAGCCCAGCAGATTCAAGGGATTAGAAACTTGACCCGATTATAGATCCGTAACCGATTAACCGATATCCATGTCTATCCTATGAGGCACAATTAATTAAACGATGCGGGGCTTTAAATTGAGGAGGCCCAACTAGGACCGGCTGTCCTACTTGAAACAAGTACCTGCAAAGAATCACCACAAACACAATTGACTATTTGTACCCTTAAATCGATATGGATGTGGATTGAAATTCAGATTTTTGACTATCTATTTACTCAATGACTTATGTAATTCAGACATTTCTTTCCCTAATGAATACAATTTGTTTTTAAATCATATTTCTAAGTTGTCCTAACTCTTTTCCTTATTTTCTAGGACTTGTCTAAACTTCAAGAACCTTTAAAATCATTAATCAATTATTTGATTAGATTTTTCAAATAATTCAGATTTAGATTTAGATACCCTTTGATTAAGAGTCTAGCAACTATAAAAAATAAAGGTTAAATAGTTTACAAGAACATAGACCACAAAGAACCCAAAAACACTTGCTCTCTGGAGAAGGAGGAGCCAATTATTCTCAAGAAATGAAAACCCTTCTAGGTATTACCTACAAACAATTGATTAGCGTTAGATACAACATTTTCTTTCATCCAGTTGTTCTTCCACCCCAGATCATTGACTTACCTCTATTGGGAGAGAAGAAACTGAGTTGAGGAAGAAGACATATAGCTGGAGAGATAGCACGTCTTCCGCCAGATCGCTTTTCCTTCATCTTTCCCACAAGAGTCTCACCAAATCAGTGGGACTTTGAAACAGAAGAAATGAAAGAAACAAGCCTTCGACACGAATCCTTGACAATCTGACAAATTATTCCATAATTCTCCCACCCTTTTCATCCAAACAATCGTGTTTTACACTATTTTGTGGGAAAATTGTCAGAAATCCCACCCCAACAAGTCCCCTCTAAATGAACGGGCCTAGATGAATTCAGATGTGGAGTGAAATTCGAATTTGATTATCCATTTACAATTTTACATCACTACTTAGGCTCCGTTTGGTATCGTTCTAAAAAAACGTTTTTGGAGTTTTTTCGTTCTATTGGAACGAAAAAATGGAATATTTTGTTTGGTGCACTTATGGTCCGTTTCTGTTTTTTTGGAACAAAAGGTGAAAAAAAAAACTAAAAAAACGAGATTGGACGGAACTCCAAAATTCCCAGTTTCGTTCCATTTTACAAAAAAAAAAAAAATTCCCGATCAAAAGATGAAATTTTGAAACACCATTTTTTCGTTTAAAAACTACGTTTCGACACAGAAACTGAAATTTTTGTTTTTGACACGAAACGACGTTTCTGAAACAGAAACGATACCAAACAGGCCCTTAGAAAGGTGTCCAGGGCATTACGGTAACATCACATGCAAAGAAACGTCTAGGTCTTCTCTCAGTGAGAGAGAGAGAGAGAGAGAGAGAGGAGAGAGATAACGTCTCTCCCGCCAACTGCCAAAATTCATCCTCACCACTCAATTCCCTTTTTCTGCTCAGAAACGCACCACGCACTTACACTCTCATTCACACATCCAAGCACACTGAAGAGAGAGAGAGAGAGAGTTGTTCTTGCTTTTGCTGGAATATCTCTCCTTTCCACTACCACCATTCGCGAATCATGAATGATTCCGAATGTAGAGTCCAAACTATTCAATCACTGACAAATGCCAGCATTACCTTCTCAAAATATATTTTCCTCTTGTTTTTTCTGTCTGATTCAGATGAGAAACACGAAAATCAATCTGGAAAGAGATAAGGGTAAAAAAACATTTCTGGAAATTCAAAACTCTTTTGGTTTGGTATTTGTCTGTTGTAGAGAATGTCAGGCAAGAGAAGTGTGATTCATTACATCCGTTTATTCACTTCCTTTATTAATGCCCTCTTCTCAGCTTCCAATTTCCCAAGTTCCAACGAACGAACCCTAGTTTTGAAACCATGCTTTCCACTCTAGCTTTCAGTTCTACTACCCGTAATTGGGTTTTGCCTTCTGTTCCTTTGGGTTCAGAGTTCAAGTGCTCTACTCGGCTCCGATTTCATGTTTCGGCGACTGGGAATCGATCGGTTTTTCCTTCGGATACGGTCGGGACTGATGGTACAGCTCCTTTGATTAAGGAAGATGGAAGGGTTGGGTCGGGAGCTATTGATGGAGGCAACGGTCGAGTGGGTTCTAAATTTGAAAGGAAGAGATTGATGAATGATATGGTTTCGGATGAGCTGGAAGTGTTGTGGGATGATGGGTTTGCGGAAGAAAGTGTGAAGGATTATTTGGACATATCAAGGAAGATGATTAAGCCAGACGGCGGCCCTCCTCGCTGGTTCTGCCCTGTTGCATGTGGGCGTCCTATAAAAGGCTCTCCCTTGCTTCTGTTTTTGCCTGGTAATAGTTGCTGCATTACCGTAGATGATCAGCTTCATAAGCGTTTCTATGTTTGCTAAGTTTTATTATACTCTTTAGTTCAATTTAGAAAACTACTTAAGAGGAGCTCGTTTTCGTCATTGATTCGCTTCTTGCTATCTATTTATTACTTTCATTTTGGGTCCTTTTTCTATTTCATTGATTGTTATTGGTAGTTAATGTTTCACACTTCGTGATATTCGTTCCATTTTCTGTTGCTTTAATTCTGATGTCTGTGAATTCTCACCCAATGCTAACTGTTCTATTATTATTTAAAAAAATCAGGAATGGATGGGGTCGGGTTGGGGCTCCTTTTGCATCATAAACCCCTTGGGAGGTATGCCACAATTTTCTTATTCTTCTGAAAGTGGAGTTAACTCAAATGGACACACATTGAATCATGCAAGTACTATAATTTCTGAAACATGATTCTCTCTTTAATAGATATAAGAAGTATGATATAATTCTTTAGAATAGCTGGGGTAATTGTTGGATTTGATACTAGTAATGCCTTTAATGGTGTTTCAGACTTGTGATGTTACCCAAAGTGTTACTTATGTTCAAATTTTAGTTGTGTTATCTTGGATATTCTGCCTTTTGTTGCGCTAATAAATTTTGACTCAGTGGAAGAGATCTTATCTAATAAAAATAATATCTGGAACAATGGTCAACAATCATTGGATAACAAGCTATGGCAACAGCTAGTAGCAATTTGCTTCATGTCAACTAACCTTTTAGCAAGTTCACATCTGTGTGATTCTGTTTGTACTAGGAAATGTGCTACTGGTTAGCCACCTACTGTATTTATTTGAATATACTTCTCCATTGGATAGTTGAAATTAAATTGCAGCCACAGTCATCAACAAAAGATCCGAACTGAACTGAATCATCAGTAGAAGATTCAGGACACAGTTTGGAAATTTTTTTTTTTCATTCAGAATCATATATAACTTGTTGTTCTTATGCTGTTTTGTACCTTTTCTCTCTTCTGCTTCCACCTTAGCTGATAGTTGTTCTAGGTTAATTTGGGCTTTAATTTCACTTTCTGAAGATTGATTTGATTTTGGAACCAAAGATTCCACACCAAGATGTTGAGAAAAAGTAAAAAAGAAATTCTTTTCTGTTTAAAATTCTTTTAAAATGAAACAAAAGTGACTGAATAGGAAATATTTATTTCAATTATTAATTAATATTAGTTAGTTTCTTATAATGATCATTGCCAAAATAAAATAATACCTGTTCCCCAATGTCTCTTCAACATTCAATTAAATTTTTCTTTCTTCCAGCCCATCTCTCTCTCTCTCTCTCTCTCTCTCTACTTACTACCACCACCACCACGATTGACACTGCTACTGCTGCTGCTGCTTCCAGCTTCCCAGCTTACTACCACCAATAGTCAGCCATCCAAGTGTCAGATAGTGAGACCTGTTGAGAAAAACCGTAAGTATCTTGTGGAGTCCTTTTATAGATCAAAGCTATTTTTTCCTGAGCTCTGATGACATTTGAATCAACAGTGCTCAGGTCTACACAGACTGTCTATGCCTTTCTATATTGATTTCTCTCTCTTTTTTTTTTTTCCTTTTTCATTTTTGGCCTGTCCATATGTTTCCTGTTATCCAAGAAAGAACTCTTTAATGAGGAACAATATTGTTTGCCTTCTCTCCTATTACATGAAAAAGTAAAATTAAAAGAAAGTGAGAAAGATGTTGAGTTATTCCCCTCCCAAAACAAATGTGGGTTCGACACTTTCCTGTTCCTATCTCAAAATATTTGTAACAATTTGAACTATGCCAGGAGAAAATCAGGGAATCATCTATATCGTTCCGCTTATTATTTTCCTTTATATAATCAATTTTTTTGCATATACACTTGACCTTGCATTAGAAAAATTTGTTAATTTTGTCATTTTCATGCCATCATTTGAAACCATTGACATGGAATGTCTCAAGAAACTGCAATTTTTATGCTTCTTTGTGAAAACTGTGTACATGGGTTTTTTCATTTTAATTTAATAAATGTTTATGCTTTTTTTGTGTACTTTTCTCAAACCTAATTCATACGTAAGATTTGTAATTTCTTTGACTGCAGGGTTTTTGAAGTTAGGTGTATGCACATTCCTGTTTATGATCGGACACCATTTGAAGGTCCTAACCTTCCATTACTTCTTAATATTCACTGCGTTTTCTTTTTGTCTTTTAGATTGGTTTCTTTTCATTCTTTTATGTAATGGTGTAGTCTTACATATTAATGGTTAAAAGGTATATTATTTTTTGAATTGTGAGATTTTCACCTAAATGTCAACTTCTTGTTGTTAAAGTTGTTGATACTCGTTTCTCTTGTACATCAAATATTTAACAGTTTATATGGTTTTCTCGTTTGAAGGGCTAGTGAAATTTGTCGAAAACATCTTGGTGCTTGAGCATGCATTTTCTCCAAATAGGCCAATTTATTTAGTTGGTGATTCTTTGGGAGGATGCTTAGCTCTTGCAGTTGCTGCTCGTAACCCTACTATTGATCTGATGTTGGTTTTAGTCAATCCAGGTCGGTGGAAAATTTGTAGATTAAACTTTTTTCATTAAGAAATTGGGATTGTTTTATATATTTCCTCCTGATGCATCTAAATTTGTATATTTCTTTTCTTTTCATGTAGCAACATCGTTTGGAAAGTCCCAGCTTCAACCTTCATTCCCCATCTTGGAGGCTTTGCCGGATGAACTTCACTTCACTGTACCTTATCTACTTAGCTTCATTATGGGTATGCTATTTGTTTCCACCAAAATTCTCTCATATCATCTATAATTCGTGGAGGAAGCTAGAATTTTGTTTTTTCGCCAATGTTATTTTTTTTATTTGGTTTTAATCTTTTCTCATCTCACTTCTATTTTTCTTTTGTCCCTCTTTACATTAGGTGATCCCATGAAGATGGCACTAGTCAATGTGGAGAAAGGGCTTCCTCCTGCACAAAAACTTGAACAATTATCCAGAAGCCTTACTTCTTTATTACCACGGCTGTCCGTAAGAACTTGTTTCCATGGCTTGGGTTTCCTGGTTATGCAGTATCATGGTTTCTGCATTTTGCATTGATTTCATTGTTATGTTTTTATTTTACTGCAGTTCAGTAAACCAGATAGTTTTCAGTAGATGTTAGCTGGTCTAAATGGCAGCGTTTAGCTTCTGAATATGTAATTTCTAGGTACTTTGGGTTATAAATTATTATTATTATTATTATTATTATTATTTTTAATAATAAAATTTTGGCTGTTCTCACCTGCCACATTATGCTTTTGCTTCTTTTATTTTGGGGGAGGGTGTTGTGGAAAACTTGGAATTACAACACATCAGCTTAGGATGCTTACTATATTCAGTTCATTTTGCATTTGTGTAGGTCTGTAGCAAAAGGACAAATGATAAACTCAGAATGTGAATGCAAACACATGAATGGGGTTATCATTTGGACCCATACGAAGTATTTCATTGTGGTCTGTACAGTCTAGAGGTTTGGTTTTTTATTTGTTGCAAATCTGATCTTCAGGTCGTACGAGTGAATTTTGTTCTACTTTTTTATCTCTGCTTAGACTCTCACACTACACATCAAGTAGAACTTGGTCCAAAATTTTGATTTAGCACTTTTTTACGTCATGAATTGAGTATAAAACTGTTTTTTTTTCCAGTTTACTTGTTGGGCAACCAATCTGTTAACCTCAAAATTATTCAAGAGATACAATGATAGGGAGACAGAGCTCCCAATACAAAGAAAAGAGAAAAGTAAGGCAGAGTGGACAAACCACCTACAGGAGAAAAACCAAAACCAACCTCTGTACCTCAGTAATTTATTATGTTTGTGAATGGTTTGATCCATAATGTATCTCTTTTTCTTTGAAAGGGAATTTCAGAGGCCTATCTTTGTGCTTGATAATTTCCCATTTCTTTGCAGGCTTTGGCTGATATCATACCAAAGGAAACTCTTGTCTGGAAACTGAAGCTGCTAAAAGCAGCAGCTGCTTATGCTAATTCTCGTCTTCACGCTGTCAAATCTGAAGTACTTCTGCTTGCCAGGTATTTTAGACTCAGGCTTTATATTTGTTAGTCAGGTCAGACATGGTGCCAAATGTTTGACTCAGGTGGTGTCTAGGGATGTTTTCCAGTATGTAGATCTGGAAAAGCCCAACTTTTGTGGACTGGTATGGCCCAAGATCCCCTGTTCACACATCAAGTTTAAACCCTAAAGAGTTGACTGTAGAGAAAATAGCTTTGGAAATCCAATAACACATTAAATCCATAGTTGTCAAGGCGTTGCCTAGGCGGACATCATTTTGGTGTTGCCTTGCATCCAGACCCCCCCTCCAAAGCCTTGGGTTGCTTAGACACCATGACAACTATGGTTAAATCTTTTTGAAATGGTGGAAAACAAAGGACAGCTGAAAATACCGTGGGGGATGGGGGGGGGGAGAGAATGCCATGTTTAAGGGTAATATGATTGCATTTGGTTATGCCATATGACAAGTCGCCATTCCAGACCTTACCCTATCTATCCAACACTGAGAAATTGCCTCATACCCTTCCACACGGCAGAACTAGTTGGACCATTGGGCATGGATCTGTCAATGAACAGCTCTTAAATTCTTTACATGGCCAAGAGTTCTTGTTTCTCCAAAGTGCATGATCAACATTTAGGAATTAGACAAAAAAATCAAAGTCTGAGAGAGAGAGAGAGAGAGAGAGAGAGAGAGTTCTGAAATAGGAGAAAGGGATGGGGGGCTCAGTTTCTTCAAACACTGTAACAAGGGTTGGGATTTTAGGTTTGCAAATGACGACCTTTATTGAAAAAAGGGTGTACACGGTGCCCAGGGAGAGAACTACGCAAGCCTTACCCTGAGAATGTTGAGAGTTTGTTTCGAATACTTGACCACCAGGTCGCAACAGTCATACATTTACCGTTGGACCATGTGCACCCCTTCAAATGACAACCTTTATTCTTAACCAAATATTACAAACAAGCCCTCTGTCTGTGGTGGATAAGATGATCTGCCAGGGTAGTCGGCATATTTTTCTAGTCCATTTGACTGATCTATTGAGTCCAAAAGGCATTCCAAAGGGGACCAGATGAGCAAACAATCCTGAGTTAGCTCACCAAGTTTCACATCAATGCGAACAAGGGAGCCACAGCAGTGAAGCAGGGGTAGCTCATCTTTCTTTAGGATTACTGAAGTTAAGGCTTATCAAATGGCTAGTGGATTAAGGTTTTAGGTAGGCACTTTGTTTTGTGAGTGAGGACAAAAATAAGTTGTGGACCAGAGTGGATAACAATTGCTCATAAAATAGATCAAGGTTTTAAGTAGCCACTTTTTTCTACCAGTTCTTATTATACAGTGAACAAAGGGTTTCATGGAGTAGCTAGCAAAGTCTACATGAAGAGATGTATGGTTACATTGAGTCTTTTAGTTCCTATACTTCCTAAGGATTTGAAGTATGGAGTCTGTTTAAATACTTTAGCATCCAAGTCACATTCTGAAAATTCTCTGTATGAAGTCACACCATCACAGATGAAGAAATCTTTCAATGCTTGGTTGCCTTACCCAAGGTCCTAAACGCAAGCAGCTATTTCAAAAGCAAGAATTAAGGAAATCCTTTTTTAACTGCTAAAATTCAGAAAATTCATGCATTCATATGAGAGGGGGATGGATACCCTAAAATGGGCGCACCTAGTGCACAAGGCTCCAGCTACTGTAGGATCTGGGGAGGGGCATATGTACGCAGCATTACCCCCACTTTTTGTGGAGAGGTTGTTTCCTGTTTGAATCCACAACCACCAGGTTGCTCTATTGCAACCTTACTGTTGTGCCAAGCCCACCCTCTAGGGGGATGGCTACCCTCTGGTTTACTATAGAAGTGAATAGATTGTCCTAAACTTAAACACTTATTTAAGCCTCAGTTAGAAACTTTATTAAGGCTTACTTTCTATTCTAAGACTTTAATATTTAAAGTTTTAAACTCTAGAAAAGTACAAGTTATAGGCCATGAAATATGTTCCTCCATATTTTCTTCCTAATTAGGCAGGTTCTGGCTGGGAACTCTGTGGGCTGAATTGCTGGATAAACGCAGTAGGCCACCTGCATTTGATAGTCATCAGATTTTTCTTCTCCTTCCATCTCATGGTAAAAGAAGCTATGTTTTGATCTTGTTTCTTTTTGTTACTTGGTGGTTTGTTTGTACTTTAGTGGCAAGGATAACATGCTACCCAGTGGAGCTGAAGCTCAACGGCTTTCAACCTCATTACAAAATTGCCAAGTTCGTTACTTCAAGGACAATGGTCATACCCTTTTATTGGTAGGTGAGTTTCTCCTCTTTAAATTCCTTCCATTATGTTTCTTTTTGGTTAGCAATAATCTATCGATCTTGCTTTTGACATACAAAAAAAAATTATCTTCATTAAATATTCATCTTCAGATTCTAGTGTGGCTTTTGATCACTTCAACTTGGAATACAATTTATCTAAATTTTATGTTCTCATTAACATTTATATTAATTGTCAATGATTCATCCAACCCAGATTCTAGTGCTGGTGTTGCAATTTATCTTGACCATCAGACATGATTTTCTGCTTACAAGCTATGAAAAGAGGAATAGAATCATAACTGCATGGCCAGGGAGAGCTTTTAATTTGGCTCTGTCTCTTTTTAGCATTCCATATTTCCATCACCCAATTCCATAGTTGTCAAGGTGACCAGGTGACTCAAGGCATTCGAGGGGCGCCTAGGCACCTTAGGCATGCAGTATTTGACTGTGTGTAATATAGCAATGAAAATTTACACAATTATTCTTATATGCAACATAGAAGCCATATAACTGCAATATAATATTTTAAAGCTAGTACTGACCTAATATGATAAAATCAATATAGGATATAATATAAGCATATTCATAAAAAAAAAATAATAAATAAAACAAACAAACAAACAAAACAAAACAAAACAAAGCAATAAACATAGATCAATGTAAACTCGTGAAGTTTCACCAAGGCGTGCTGTCGCCTTGGATCCAAGATAGAGCCTAGACGGCTGGGTGGTGCCTAGGTGACTCCTTGACAGTTATGCCCAATTCTGTAAATTGCTTTCAGTGGTAAGGCAAACCGTGTCGGGCAAGAGGCAGTACTTATCAGGATTCGGCTCTTACTCTTAGCTCTAAGAAGCAAAGTTTACACAGTTGACACATGGATGCACAACAATACTCCTTTCAGGTCGAAAAATAGACACCCAAGTTGCGTTGGACCTATTCTTCAACTATTCATTTGAAATATGTTCTATAACTCAGCTGACTGAAATACTCATAATTATGGTGCAGGAAGATGGCATTCATCTTTTGACAGTCATTAAAGCCACAAATATGTACAGGCGCTCAAGTAGACATGATTACGTCTCTGATTTTATTCCACCTTCAATGGCAGAATTCAAAGAAGCTTTTGATGAATCGAATGGGTGAATGTTCTATCTCAGCATAGCTAGTACAGTTTTCTATATGTCTTCTAATAATATGAGATGTTTATACCTTGGAAGATATTAATTGCAGATTATTTCGACTGGCTACTAGTCCCGTAATGTTTTCAACACTTGAGGATGGAAAAATAGTGAGGGGTCTTTCTGGGGTTCCCAATGAAGGTCCTGTTCTACTAATTGGTTATCACATGTTGCTGGGTCTTGAACTTTCCGGACTTGTTGAAGCATTCTTGAGGGAGAAGAAAGTTATAGTTCGTGGAGTGGCACACCCATTGATGTTCTCAGACAATTTTGAAAATTCTTTAACAGAATTCTCTAGGATTGATCAGCTGAAAGTATTTGGTGCGTCCCCTGTCTCAGCAAGCAACCTTTTTAAGCTGCTGGCAACAAAATCATATGTTCTTCTTTATCCTGGTGGGGCGCGTGAGGCTCTTCATCGCAAGGTGCATCAATTTATTTCATTTTCATATGTAGCATGTTCCTCCTGTCTTTGGGAAAATCATTTTTTTCTAGAATATTTTGGGAACTAGATAATCCTTGGTAGGTTCTTAATTAAAGTCACTGAATGATAGAATCAGATTCCAAAAATGGTCAACATTCATGGATGAAGTACTGTATGTTTCCTGTTTCTGTCTGCTGTAATTCTGAAAAGAAAAAGGAACTCAAATGAATTAGTCAAACAAAAAAATATCTGTAGGTGGAAGCATGGAATATCCATGCATCATTTGTGATACATTTGCTTACCTTAATTTTGAAAAACAGTACTGTATGATGTACATTTGAATGATAAAGAAAAAAAAAAAAAATTTGTGATTTTATGGCTAGACCATATTATCCTCATATTATTGCTTATTATTCCATAGGTAAGTCATATATTTTACTTTGAAAGTTATTAGTTTTATTTTTTTTAGATATTTCTATTATTGATTTATATAAAAAAACATATAAAACATAGTAAAATTATATATACATATATATATATATATATATGTGTGTGTGTGTGTGTGTGTGGGGGGGGGGGAAATCAATCTAGATGTCACTATGCCTAGTGAAGTATAACACTTAACTATTTGCCACATTTAGTTGGGAAAAGGCTTTAATGTTGTCATTGTTGTTGTATTTGCCATATGGCAGTACATGGGTGAGTCCTTGTGAATGAGGACCAAGCAAGCATCTCATCGGTACAATTTCAACTTAAAATGAGTAGAGGAAGTGGCTAAATTTACAAAAGATGCAATTTTTTGTATTCCATATTCATTTCCATCTGATGGCATTTTCATAATTTTACTAAAACTTGGAATCAATGCACAAAATTTTCATAAGTTAAATCTTGCCACTACCGTCCATGTGGACATTTGCACCAAGTCCTTGTGATATTTCTTTCATGAGCTGGTTCTTTTCATTCTTATACACTTGAATGATACCTAGTGTTTGGTGATTAATGACATGTATTTTATTTATTACCTAAAATTTCATTTTCTAATTGCTATGGGTCTTCAATGATTGATGATTGCCAGGGTGAAGAATATAAATTGTTTTGGCCAGAGCAACCTGAATTTGTGAGAATGGCAGCTCGATTTGGGGCCACAATTGTACCATTTGGAGTTGTTGGAGAAGATGACGTTGGGCAGGTAAAACTTTGCATAAGTGCGTGTCAAATATTTGTTTGGAAGTACAGAGAGATGATACCATTCTGGTAATGCAAACTTTTGCTGCATATACATAAAATCAGTGGTCCAGTGATTGTAAAATAAACCTTCTATGTTGCAATACATGGGCTCCTAGAAAAATGAAACTGGATTTTTTTTTCTGGGTGAGTATATGTGTGTCTACATCTCTGTCTCTGGCTATAGCACATGTTTTCCAGTATGTTTTTCCTTGTACCTTCATATTCATGTGCTGTGTTCTACTTTTTGGAGAACCAGATTGTATCTGTTTCCTGTTTGTTCCTGAGAATGCTGGTTTGGGTGGGGAAAATGCTTCCAGTACCCACATGTCAAAGCGGGAAACTAGGACTTTTATCAGATACAAGGTTATTGTCCTTATTTCACACTCAGATAGTGTGGAATTTTTCTTGTCACCTCCTTGCTGTTTATGTTGTTGATACCTTTTATATATTGTTTCCTGCATCACTTGTAAATTTAGGATTAATTTCTCATTTTTGTGTTCTGCATTGTCTTATGTACACTTTCCTTTGTAGTGACCATGCTTTGGCAGGACATATGTGTGTGTGTGTGTTTTTTTTTTATTTTTTTGCATCCCCCAGCATTTTCTTTGTGATCTTGGTTCAAATATCTAAATATGTGCATATTTTGTTACTTTGATGTGGCAATTAGAGGTTGCTTCTAACTGGCTGTGCTTTTGGCTGATTGGTATTTGGTAGTGGAGATGAAATATTAGTTGTGATTTAAGCTTTCCTTCTTTTCCTTTTTTTCCTTGTGTGGAGTTCATCCATCGTTTGGTCAAATATCATGATGTGAATTACCCAATTGGTTGACACTGTTATATTGTTGGATCTGCCAGTTGGCTCTTGATTACAATGATCTAACTTCCATCCCCATCTTTAGAGACCGGATAAAAGAAATGAATCAAAAGAATGTCAAATTGAGGTAATTATTGTCCATGTGACTAATATTTATATTTAGTTTCTATCTCTGAACTGTTTCCAGTGAACTCATATTGATGAATTCTTTCGTTTTTAACATGGGATACACTCTGATTATAGGACTGATGCACAAGGTGAGGTTGCAAATGAGGACCTTTACTTCCCTGCAGTTTTGCCCAAGTTCCCTGGCCGTTTCTACTACCTTTTTGGGAAACCAATTGAGACAAAGGGAAGAGTGGATGAGCTGAAAGAGAGAGAGAAAGCAAATGTAGTGTATTTGCAGGTAAGATCCGAAATTGAAAGCATGATTTCCTATCTGCTAAAGAAACGAGAGGAGGATCCGTATAGAGGTTTAATAGAAAGAACTGTGTACAGGGCTATTTCAGCCCCAGTAGATGATATCCCCACCTTTGAGCCATGAACAAGTAGTACAATATTTTGCTATGGAAAAAGGAGGAAAAGAAAAGAAAATAGGTTTTACCTCACTTATGCTGTAGCACTATGTTTATGTATATTATTGTCAAACAAAAAGAAAAAATATATGTTATGTATATGGTTGACCAGTGGTCAAGAAACAGAAGAAAAACAATAAGGTTCATGCAAATCTCAATTCTTTGTATGGAATTACCATTGCTTTCTCATACGTGACGTATGAAAAGCTGAGTTCTACTTAATAAGTCTAAGTTTTGTTTTGGCAAAGATTAATTGATTCTATTATAACAAGTTAGCAGCAAGTACTGGGGCAATGGGAACAGACCTGTAAATGGTTGTGGGGTTTTTGAGAAGTTTTAAATCCTTTATTTGTTTGGTAAGTTTCACCAAAGATGATTTTCACCAGGCAGTGATATAAAGTTTCATAGAATAGTTGAAAAGTCAATTTTGAAAGATTAAATATTGTACTTGAAGAAAAATGGATTACCTTCATGCAATCTCAGGCTGCGTTTGGTATGAATTCTTGGAATGCATTCCCAAAAATCACACCAAACGCTGTCCTAATTTCAAAAGTCCATTGTATGATTCTTAACACTGTCAAAGTACAGCCATGCCTTAGGGTTTATATCTTCAGGGGGTGGGATATATGGGACCCACAAAATGTTGAGAAGCTTTAAATTACTACTGGGCTCAAATGTTTAAGATCATGGATGAAAGACTTAAGGCTATGTTTGGAACCTTCCTTAGAAATCAATTTTCACAGATGGGAAAAAAGTCGTTGCCAAACCCTACCTTTTCCTCCTGCAAGGATCACACATGGTTCACAAAACTCAAAAAACGAGCAATGATTGAATGAGAAGGGTTTTAGTTGCTCAACATACTAAAGAAATCCTTATTGGGGTGTTGTCAATTGGTCAGGTCAGTCCGGTTTTGGTGTATTGGACCAAATAAAAAGCGAACCACTACGATGAAGATTGGTTTCAATAGGTTTCGATTTTAGTCCGGTTCGTTCTTTTATTGAGCTATCTTAATGGGCTCTTATTGTTCGGTTGCCGGTTTGGTTTAACATTTTTATACATAAGCAGGGAAAAAATGAGGTTTTCTGATTTTTTATCGCTTTTTTCTTCAATTCACTTTTGGTCTGGTTCAGTTTTGGTTTCTACCATTTCATAAGAACCCAAATCGGAGTCAAGCTGTCAAGTGTTCAGTTCGTTTTTTTTTATTTCAGTTGGTCCGATTGGTTGGGGCTGGATTTTGACACCCCTAATCTCTGTAGTTTTCTTGTTGAAATTTAGTGTTAATCTTTTCATAATTGCTTACCATATCTTATTCATTTACTTTGGTTGAGAAGTAAAAGGTTAGGTTTCATGCATTTGTTATGTGGTATTTGGAGTGTAGGAAAAACCATCTCCATCTTCCTCACTGCAAACTGAAGAAAAAAATTGGATTAGAGCCTTTTTTTTTCCTGAAACTCCTCACATCAGAGGCATTAAACAGATATGACATCATTCTAAGGATCCCTTGATTAAATGCAGCCCAAAAATTATTGGTATACCCACTAAAGCAGAAGCAAATGAGAGCCAAATTTTCATACTTGGCTTTCATTTTAGAACACAGCTCTCTCACTTGCATGGTACATGTTTTGGAAAATTTTGTATCTAAATTTGGTCCTCCTACCTCTCCTATTTGAGTTTGTCAATACTTTCGTAGCTGTTATACAATCATAAAAGGCAATTTCATGCTCAAATTTTGATGAACAATGAAAAAGAATTCAAGTGGGTGGGTTAGTCTAGGGAGGAGTTGAAACCTTTTTCTTTTTTTTTTTGACAAAGAAGTATAATTCTGAAGTAGTAATTCTGTTTGGAATGCACTAAAAATGGAATCTGTAAAGGTTTGGTCCCTGATCTTTATCACTTGCCAAGGCCTTTATGGGCTGAATGGATGCCCTCAGTCCCAAACTTAGCATCAAATTGCTTGACCATACTGTTGTAAGTTACTCTTTCTGTCACATCATTTTAGAAACTTGCTAATTTTGCATTACCCTGGATCAAGAGAAAACAGAGCTAAATTCCATACACCATTCCTTATAGATCACTTACTGGATTAGTACTTCATTATCTTGCTTCTTAGCATTCGTAAGGGGAGAAAGAACTCCCATGCCGCTGGCACTCAACAGACATACACAAAAATGATTCCTGCTTATCAAATTCTCTCTTTATTCTTCCCTGTCCAACACACAACACCATGGAAAATACCATGAGAGGTGCACACCCTTTCCCATAGAGTTTGGAAATTCTAAAACCTTTCTTCTTTATTCTTTTGGGACACTCCTGCGAAATTCTATTCACTCGTAAAATGTGAAAAGAAGTCACATGCACAGGATAAAACAGAATATGATCCATCAAGCAAAAAATTTCAGTGGAGGCTCTCAAAAGGGAATATCTAATGTATGAAAAGAAGTCAAAATTCTAACAGAAGCAGAATCTGATCCTCCTCCATTTGATTTTTGGGTGGAGGCACTGTAAAAGAATCACCGACTCTCTCCCTTGGGGCATGACACTTTTGAGATGTAAAGAGTTATATAAGGAGAAGCTTGGCCTCTCTTACAACTGAGAGGGGAGTTGTTCTAGGGATAAAGGCCCAAGAGAAAATTAAGTAATGGCCGAGTACGGTTACAAGAATAGAGGGTATGCCTCCCAGGAGAAGAGCAGGTCATCAGGCACTACAATCCAGCCATGGGGAAGCTCCTACAATGGAGTTGAAGCACGGTCAGATCAATGGGGGAATACCAACTGTGAGGGGCGTCAAGATCACAGGTGCACTCCTGTCAGTGTTTTTGCTGATGGTCGGAAAAACGGGATTGTTGCCTGCACTCCTGAGGAGCATACACAGTACACTGTTAGCAAAAGTGAGACTATCTTTGAGTACGTTCCTTTGGTTACCAGGTACAGAGATTGCTCTCCTACAAGAATGGGACCAACAAAAGATTATGGAACCATCAACAAGGAATGGAGCTATCCTGTGAACCCATGTCATGAACGACCCCCAACAGTTACTGAATTTTTCAGCAAAGTCCAAACAGAAGCAAGTCAACCGGCCAGAATGGGACCCTTGAGTGGTACGTATTGGCGTCGTACACCCAACCCCCCTAATCAAACCAATGGCCATAGTGACAGTACACAAGAACCCACAATGATCACAACAGGTGGTTGGACGAGGCCCAGCCGTGTTGGTTGGGCAACACCACCCAGTTCTGATGGCCCACTTGGCAGACCAACGAATGACATAGCAACTGCTGTTGAATTCATCAAGGAGGCAACAAAGCCTCCATCTGACAGAACATTCACAACAGAGCATAGTTTTTCAGTGCATTCCCCTGCAGCACCAAGAGTTAATTTTTCTCCGACAGCAGCCATTGATGGCAAAGAAGCTGCACGCAGGTACAATGGTGTGATGCTAAAAGCAGATGCATGAACTAGAGCATGAGCCTCCGACTAATGCTTTAGGACACTAGGTGGACGTGCCTTCTTATGTTACTACTTGAGTTTATGCTTCTTTTCCTTTCCTTCTTTCTTTACTCTTGTTATGTCTGATGGTTTAAGAATTGTCTGTGGAGTGTACTCATGTTCTGATATTAGTCTAATAAGTTTTCTTAGTGTCCTATAAGTATTGAATTTGGAGAAGAGTATGTCAGACAAGCCAACAAAAACTATGCTCAACTAGGGAGTTTGGGCTGTTGAGTGTGTTGGTTCTATGAGTTATATGTGTGTCGGTTCTGTGGGGAAATTTATGTAATGTTCTTTTCTTATTTAAGTGTAGAGCACACTTATGTCCAGTTTTTAGTCTAGTCTTCAGTTGTAGACCCGGTCCTTAATTGTACTTGGTTCCTTTTACATCATTATAAATAAAGCACCACTTGTGTTCTCTTCTCTTCTCTTCTCTTTCTTATGTCCAGATACTGATTCAGGTTATGTTATTGTCACATAAGCAATACTTTCAAAGAATTTTAACATACTTAAAATTTGACATGTATAACCATAGAACCTCAGTAGTTAAGCCACAAAAATTGCAATACATGGGAGTACGTGACTAAATGTTTCCTTCAGAAAATCCACTCGGCATAATATAATTGTCTTATCTTGAGATATTGAGATCTAGTGCTTTGACAACCTTATTTGGCAGAACTTCATTTCGTTGTGGCCACACGGACCTTGTGTTAAGGCTTTCACAACCGACTTCTCCAAATTGCATTATATTCTTGTGCAAATAGTTCAACAGTTCCAGCACCCAATTAGTTGAAAGTGATAAAAACTTCAGAATGAGAAGACTTGAAAAGGGAATACTATAGCCAATTATATGAGTAACCGAAGAATACAAGGGCAGATTCCACCATCCACTTTAGGCCACAAGTTGTGGTCTTCATAACAAGCTAATTCAGCAGTAAAGAGAAACAGATCATTCAGAACGGCTTGGGTTCTTACAAAAGGCCAAAATGCTTAACCAAGTTTTGAAAGATCAAACATTTAAGCATCGACACAAAAAATGCATTCAGAAAGGACAAATAACAACAGAAAAGCTTATCCAAAAACTTGAGTGCAAGTTCAGAGCATTAGTTGAAACTTTTACATAATATGGACATTTTTACAGAAAACAGAAGCTTCACTGGAACTCATACAACATTAAGTTTGACAGAGAACCAAATACCTCAATGCAATCAGTGTTATATAACTGTCTGACCCGGTTAGCTCTATCAAGCCAGGGACCTGTTTCTGTGCAGACCAAAAAGAAAGGTATCAGCGGCATCCATGACCCCAAAATTCTCAAACTCTTAAAAACATGGGCAACAAACAGTCAGCAAAATTGTTTACTCCCCCGGTTCTTGACCAGTCATCCCTTCCCCGATAACCCTCTCAAAGAAATCTTCCAAGGTGTCTTTCCCATAGCTTGGAGTTTTCTCTGCACTGTACTCCCCAGTCTCTGGATCCAAAACCAACATCCTCTCAGCAGCATAGTACCTCCCAATTTTCCCAAACTCAACAGCATCTTCCGTTGAAGATTCCCCCTGCTCCAATGGTGCCAATGCCTTCCCATGACCGCCAATTGGGAGAACCTGGTTAATCTTATCTTTTCTCAAGACACAGTCACCAATAAACGAAGCTAAGTCTTCCTCACTGATTGGCTTACACAGAGTTTCCCATCTCCAAACATCACGTAAGGCTTCCCTTCTTTGATCAATTCGACCTGCCCACCCAAGCTCTTGAAGAATGCTGTCGACCTCACTGAAATTCTCATCCTCCTCAGCTTCTCTCATCAGTCCAGCTTCAAATTTTAACTTGGCACGCTGGAATTCAAGAAGCGGTTTCTGCACGCAAATTTTGCTGAGAGCAGAACGAAATGTGAAGCACCTCGTCTCCTACCAGCCACAAGGCTATTCATTGTGGCCTCGTAATCAATCTTCCACGAGTCCTTGACACCACCGCAACGGCTAGCAAGGCAGTAAACAACAACGTCGATTGAAGATTCGAAGCTTTCCAGACAGTTCTCCAGAGAGCCCAGATGGTTGACATCGGAGAAGCGTACATTCTCCCCTTCTCCCTCTAATTCCGCTCCTCTCTCTAGCAATGGCGATGACGTTAAATCCTCTATTCACCAGCTCCTTAACCACAAATTTCCCTATGTAACCAGTCGAACCAACAACCAGGACATTGATGTGTCTGGGTTTTTTGTCCCGGAATGTTGATAAAATGGTTTCAGCTTCCATGGTTGGGGCAGTCGAAGCCGTTAGAGAGTAGAACCTCTGCCTGCTACTGTTAAGCTTAGTGGGTTCAGAGAATTTTATCGGCAGAGCTAATGAGGGATTGAAAAGGCTGAGAATGAAATGAATTTGGTTGATGGGCAGCGGAAAGGGGTAGCATATTTTGAAGCAACGCGGCTGGGTTGAACGAAAGTGAAGCCATTGGGGGAGCAACGAAGCGACATCTTCCTCTTCAGCTACTGTGAGTGAAGTGGTGAAATAGGATGAGAAATGGAGAAGGGCTTGACTGTTTACAGTTGCAGAAAATAAGGAAAAATAACGAAGGATGAATCAAAATGGCTTCTGAATTCTTCTGGGTGGTCGTGGTGAATTTGCTCCTCCATCATCGGTGAATGGACATGAACAGATCAGGAAAGAGCAAATGTGCTAATGGGCTACAATATGAACATGTTGGTGCAGCACAGTCAGCCTGAGCCCACCATGAGCCCGATCAGGGCCTGCGCTGAGATATCTTGGTCTGAGGATGGGTCATGGCTAAAAATTTCTGACCCTGAGTTAAGGGTCAGACAGAAGGGTTGAAGCCTTGGGCTGAGTCCAGCCTGGCCCAACCCGATCACGTCTTCTTCTTCTCCCGTCCTTGACCTCGCATCTCCCTTCCCCTTCCCCATGGTCAATACCAATCAGGGTTACCTCGGAGTAACCCTGAGGGTGGGTTAGGGATGGAATATTCATGCCCTCGGGTTAGGCTTGTGCCCAATTAAGGGGACTCAAGGCCACTTCCTACTGGACCAAAATTTGAAATCGGCACCCAAATTGGTCAACTCTGCTCCTTACACTTAGCCTATATTTACTAGACACTCCTGTTGGTGTATGATGTCTTGTATTTCGTCGCAGTTTAATCCAGGGAGTACTGGTGCAGCACCTAGACAGCCAGGACGACGGTCCCGTTAGCCGGTTAGCGGGCCGTGGGGGTTGCAAGGGGGGCAGGAGGCCCCCCTGCATAGCAGTGGGTGTAGGGGGCGCAGCCCCCCGCTCGAATTTTTTATTTGAGGGCAATTGTAGTTTAATCCGGATTAGGGTGACAATTGTAGTTTAATCCGGATTAGGGTTTTTTCGCTATATATTTGTAGCGATGGTTTCTTTCTCTGTAATGCAAGCAATACTGAGAGGTGTGAGGACGAGCGCTGTAACCCTATTCTCCATTGATAGTGAAGCAGGATCTCATCTCACCGGGGACGTAGACAATCTTGCCGAACCTCGTAAAATCCGTGTGCATTGTTTGTTTTGTTTTTCCCATTATCTTCTGCATCGTTTTAGGATTGCGTTTCTACAATTCCCCCACCTTCAACTTTGTTTTTGATACTTTTTTACATTTAGACTTGTTAAATCTTCTCATCCCCTATTATTCTAAGTGGACTTGATAATTTTATCAAGTTTCCAAAGTACTATTAAAGTCTAAAAGGGCTTTAAAACATGTTAGAATCATGTTAAAGAGACTATTAGTTATTAACAACTAATCTGATACTTGTTGTATTCTTAATAAGGACAACTCATCAATCTCACAATCTACAACGGGCCTCACGTACAATTATTACATGATTTTAGTACCAAGGTGCAAATGATGTGGGACTAGATTCCTTGGCATAAACATGTTTGTCTGATCACATAACTCTTTCCGACTTCTCTATGAAGGGTGAACCCTGATAAGATCTAAAGTTTCCGCATTCCCCACTCCACCCTACGCCAAATCCCCACTGGCGGCGGTTAGCTTAGCATAAGACCTTAAGGTTCATCTAGAGTCATCCCCAAACAAAGATTCCAATCCAACGATTCAAAGAGGCAAAAGGAACACATTGGGCATTTAAGAGGCTTAAACATGATTTAGCGACAGAAAATACAGGTTTTCCTGGTTTTACTAATAAGACTGTCCCAAGTGTTTCTCTTCTCTGGACGTTTCGAACGAGGAAGGAAGGTAGCTGGTGTGGCGGGTTAAAGGCCTCAAGCTCTCCCCACATCTCATTCTCCTCTCAATTAGGGCTTTTACCTTAGGAAGGCGTTCGATCTTGAATTAGTCTTACTGGGGTTTTTGTTGATTTTGAACTCCCATTTCTTGCATCGAGCTTGAGCTTCAATGGTGCGTTCTAATGGTGCTAGACTTGCCTACTGGTTCGCCAGACGCTCCCTCGGCTCGAAACTCGTTGACGATTCTGCAATCATCGTAAGATGTTCTTTCCTTAATTTCTTGTATATTGTTCTCTTCATTCTCTCTTCCCTTCATTGATTCTTGTTATTTATTTTTCTTCCTTTAATTACAGTTAAATGATTCTTTGCGCCGAGGGAGCTCGCGGGGATTTGTTTCAGGAATCTGCAATTCATTTCGGGTGTTGGGATATCGGAATTCAGAAATTGGTATTTCTTGATTTTGTTTTTTTGTTTATTTTTTTTTTCCCTTCAATTTGTTAACCAAGTTCTTCTTTTTCATCATCTGTAATTGATTGCTGCTTTTGATATGCCGCAGTCAAGCATAGACATGGGGTGTGGTGTGGAATTTTACACGACAGTTTGGTTGCGAAGAGATTGTTTCATGGGACGGGTACTGGAAAAAAATCTCTGCTTTCTTCTTGTTCACATTCTATATCGCTTATCTTTGTTGTGTATTTATGTTGTTCTTCTTTTCTCTTTTGAATGAATTTGGCTATCTTTTTCCCCTGTTAGGGTC
This sequence comes from Macadamia integrifolia, assembly GCF_013358625.1. NCBI lineage: Eukaryota > Viridiplantae > Streptophyta > Magnoliopsida > Proteales > Proteaceae > Macadamia > Macadamia integrifolia. The sequence goes on along the minus strand of NC_056566.1, from coordinate 28,337,321 downwards.
AACGTACATGGCTGCCAGAGACTATTATGACATACTTGGAGTGAGCAAGAATGCGAGTGCATCAGACATAAAGAAAGCTTATTATGCAGTATGTGTCCCCAGTGTTGTAATTTCATTCAAGTGTAGTAGAAATTTTTTAGTAGTTTTCAGCTTTAGCAATTGCATATTTCGGCATTCTTTGCAGCTAGCAAAGAAGTTACATCCAGACACAAATAAAGATGCTGATGCAGAGAGCAAGTTCCAAGAAGTTCAGAAGGCCTATGAGGTATTACTTACACTGCATTTTTATGTTTACTAGAATATATAAATAGCACCTCAACATACTCACAGAAAATTCTAATTTTTTTTTTCCAGGTTTTAAAAGATGAAGAAAAGCGACAACGTTATGACCAGGTGCACCTTTCTTAAGAAGAAAAAAAATATCAAATGTTTTCATTACACCTAGTTTCTCAATTTGGAAGCAAATAATTTTATAATTTCAGTGGAAATAAAATTAGTTGGAGATAATTTAAATACACCATTACATAGTGGTAGCGTTATCTATTCTCCATCCGCAAATACAGAGTATCAAATGATAACCCTGAATATTCAATTATGTGTGTGATACAACATGAAGAGAATAAAACCAGATATAATACCTGTTTTATAAAAAATAAAAAAGCATAACAAAACATAACATAACAAAACAGCATATAAAAGCATTTTGTTGGTTGGGCGGTCACATAGACAAAACGAGAGTATTTTTCTGCCCAGTCAACTTGGCACATTTTCTATGGAAGCTGGTGATTTCCTGGTCATCCAGGCATCACCTAAGATATCAGTTTCTCAGCTTGTCCTTGGTTATTGAATTATTCCTTTTACACATGGTTCTATACAGCTAATTTTTATAGATTGCCTAATCAATTGACTTGTATTCAGTCAGGGATTGGGGGCTTCCATTTAACTATCTTTACATTACTTGTCTCAATAGAATCATATAAGCATGGTAAAATGCCTATTGTATCCAAGGAATTTTGCAAAAATGATATGAACTGGAGGCTTGCTGAGTAGATATAGAGATGCTTCTCATTTCTGTTGTGGGATGCAGAATAGGCCAAGTGAATACCTATTTGGAAGTGTGACAATCAATTTGGGCCTATACGGGAGCTTTCTTAGGGCTTGAGATTTACTACAGTTTGTAGAAAGAGGATAAACTATAGGCAACGGCTTACTTGTTTGGCATTGGTTAGTTGCAGTTCTTTATTTTATTATCTAATCATGCAGTAATTTTTTTATTTTTATTTTTTGGCGGGGGAGTGGGGTTGAGGTGGGGTGTTTTAAGTGTTTGACCCCATTTAGTTGGGATAAGGTCAAGTTGTTGTTGGTTGTTGATATTTAAGTGTTTCAAGTGTTCTGTGGTACTAGGATTGAATTTCACCACTATAATCTGGTTTGAGTGATTTGAGGTCTTCATTTTACTTACTCATTGTTGATTTATTTAACATCACGATATCAACTGGTGTGAAAGTTATTTTGGTGCATGATGTTATCAAAGGTGAATATGGAGGACATCAAGTTTGAAATATGGTAAAGTTTCTCCACGTTTGACCTCTAATGATTTTTATGATTGGATTTTTTTAATGCAAGACCTGAAAGAGTATTTAACTACCCAAATTGTTTCCTGGCTTGACTTTGTAACTTAAGGAATTCTGGGGGTTCAAGTCTTCAGTTATTTACCTAGATTGGAAATCTAGATTGAGAAGTAAGGTGTTGTATAATACTTGTGTGTGAAATTTGGCCTTTCAAAAAAAATTTCCAACTAGGGGGCATGACCCTCCCTCCCTTCTTCCCCTTTCTTTTCCTTTTAAATGATCACTCAATTGGGTAACCTGGGTGACATGTATTTTCCGAAGGTGTGATCGAGGCACAATATTGTTATCAAGTCCAGAAGAAGAGGACAGAAGATGATAAAGAATTGAAGTAGACAATCAGTACATGATGAAAGAAAGTAGAGATGGCCTTATATTGTTAGGAGAGCCAACTTATTCTCTTGGAGGTGGACGTGAATTTGCTTTTGCTTATTTGGCATCCAAAATGAGGGACCCTCCTTCACATTATTGACTTTTCAGTCAAACTGCTTCCCCAACTTTGTTAGCATTTCTTTCAGTTTGTGTCTGTCTGTCTGACAATATAAGACATCAAGCTGAAGGGGAAATGCTACGAGATGGATGCAGATCAAGCATGCTAAGTGAAGCATGATATTGCACAATCAACATGCAAACCATTCAATGGACATTAGTGAGATGGGATTGTTGGGACAAAGAGAAAAAATTGAAAGGATAAAATTAATGAATCCATTTGAGGGAGGTTCTTCTTTTAGTGGGTTGGGGTGGTAATTGGTGAGGAATCGAGTGGAAGTCAGTTAAGTTGATTGGTTATGTGCATATTAAGATCAATGATGTCAGCATTCAGGAGTAATATGCTCTAAGTTGAAGATTTTAAACAATGGCTGGAAAGCCAGAAGGATGTGTGAGCTGAAACAGTGGAAAACACTTCAGGACTCATGCTTTAACAGAAGATATGCAGTTGATGGCTAAAATTCCGAAACAGGAGTCCTGTATTGAAAAAAAAGGTGGTTTTTTTTTTTTTCATTGGGGGGGGGGTGGTTGCTTCTGAATTGTTCACTTGCAGATTGAGTTACTGAATTATTATTATTATTTTTGGTCTCTAAACTTCCTTTGGTGATCATGTTACATTGTTATCCTTAAATCAGTTGTACAGTTCTTTTCCCCTTCTCTCTCTTTATTCTTTTAATGCCAATAATAATTTTGCCTTGTTGGTTCAATTTAACAGGTTGGTCATGATTCATTTGAGGAAGCTGCTGCAGGAGGTGGTTATGGTGGTCCATATGGAGGTGCTGGATTTGGTAGCCCTTTTGAGGACATCTTTGGTAGTGGCGCTGGTGGATTCAATGATGTAAACTCTTCCCTCTGTTTCACAGAGTTGATATGCCATTCATAGTTGTCAAGGTGCCGCCTAGGTGGGAATGTGGGTTTTGAGCCTAAAGCAACTAGCCGCCTTATCCATCAAGGCACCAGGACCCAGAACTGAAGGAAGACATGCCTGGAATATGGTGCCCACCCTGGGTGAGGTTGGCCCTGCTTCCTAGGTGACAGCCTTGCCTAGGCGTCATAGCACCATGATCTCACCATGGCTTGCCTTGGCCCTGTTGCAGCTATGTTGTAATATATCTTGTTTATCTTTTTCTCTTATTTTAGATCTCATTCATTAAATGTTTCAAGTTTCTTTATTAATATGATGCAGTTGTTATAAATTGATTCATGATTTTGGAATATAAGTTTGTGAATCTGAAAATATGTGAAAATGGGAACTTTCTGCAAAAGTTTATATGTGGTAATTATTAACAAGTAAAAAGTTTAAGAAATATGGGCTCATTTTTTGATACCTAAGACCATTATCGCTACAAGTTTAGTAGTAAGGTGTCTAGAAGGTCGTTTTTTTAGAAAGAGGGGTGGGGAATGGGGGATTATGAGCTGTTGCCACCATACCTACCTTTTCCATAAAATCATTGTCATTACTCATTTTGCAATTGATGGCATAGAGTACTTATAATTAGGTGAGTTTTAAACGATATGATGGCTTTTGTTGAAAGAGGTCATGATTGAATTCGTGGGTGCGAATCAATGGGGTAGCCACTGAGTGGTGGTGTATTTTCAGAATATGAAAGTTGTGTGCTTTTAGGCCTGCTGGGATAGTGTAGAATACTTAAATCCTCATAGCACCCAAAGGGATTTGGATGCATATTTGATTGATTAATATTCTGATGCTTAATCTGTAAGGCCTCAGGAATTTAGCAATGATATATTTTTTTTTCTTTTCATCGACACCATTGTTATTACTCTCACAACCATTTCCATTTCTATTAAGTCGCTATTGGTTCCCTTTCTTAGTCAACCATTCCTGTTTCTACTATGCCACAATACACCATTGTGGACTGACTGCTGGTTCTCTTTCCTAGTTGTGCTGCACCTTCCTCAGTGCTGAATTGATCTTAATGCAGAACTAACTCCGAACCAGGAGTATCCGGTGGGAGATTAGCTTGCGACAGGACTGCAGTAATAGAAATAGACCAGATTTGAGGGAAAACCAAATATTTTAAGTAAAACAGTTTTGATTATGCAGAAACTCTGATCGAATGTTCTAATACTGGGAGTGAGTTCATTGATCTCCTTTACCCTTAGACCTTTCTTCTCCTGATTTGGGACTGGCGACTCTGACCCCGTCCCCTGCCCTTTTGTTAGCTCCTCTATTGTGAGATCAATACCTAGATTGCATCAGACTGGATTTTGAATCCCTATATTCCAGCCAACTGCAATAAAATAATTCCATAAAAAAATACAATAAACTAATAAAGATAAAATTCTCTAACTATACCCATGACTTGTATGAAGATATGATTCCTGAAAGTCAGGAATTCTGGAACCGTATCCATTGACTGGAGATAAAGATTTCTGGAGTCGCCAGGAATCTGGAAAGTCAGGAGTCGGAAGCCATGTAGAATCTCCAGATAGCTTTCCACAGTCCTGGTTTCTAGAAGAACCAGGTTTGAACCATCCTTGAACCACTGGGGTTGGTTTGAACCAGGTGAATCAGACCAAATAACCCAAACCAAACCAAACTGCAGGAAAAATTCTTCTTCTTTCTGCTGGAGATCTGGCATCAGATCTAAGTTGGATTTTGATGTATGTGTTTTTGTCCTGCATATTTTCTGCTTCAGAAATTTCAAATTTTAGTGTTATCATCTAATTTTGTTCTTAATATTTGATGGGTTTGGAAAACCAGTTCTTTAAGAATTTCTCTCAGCGTGGTTTCGGTGGCCAGGATGTCAAGGTTTGTCTATCTCTTTATCTGTTAATTAATGGATTATGTTCCGTATTATGTTTGCTGACTTTTTTTTTTTTTTTTAAATTGTTTTCTTTGGTTCTCATCGTTTTTTATTAATTTTACATAGGTTTCACTTGAATTGTCATTCATGGAAGCTGTTCAGGGTTGCACCAAAACTGTGATATTTCAGGCTGCTGTACCTTGTGATGCTTGTGGTATGGGCCGTATGGCAGTAATCTCCTGACTTAGTGAGGTCCTTTACTATCTAGAAACTTACTGCCTACCTGTGCAGTAATTGTCATTTCTTTCCAGCTGGTTTGTTCTGCATTTTTTTTTGAGCTCCCAACCCCAGTGTGTTAATGCCCATGGAATTATGTTGGCAGGTGGTACTGGTGTTCCTCCTGGAACCAGGCCTGAAACTTGTAAATCATGTAAAGGCTCTGGAGTGGTCAGTTTTCCCTGAAGTCTTTCTTTTTTGGGTATGTATTCAGATCCAACTGTGTTCATGGCTGACAGATGGGTTTGTGATCTATATACAGATATTCATGCAGAAAGGCCCATTTAGGTTGCAGTCCACCTGTATGCAATGTGGTGGAACAGGGAAAACTGTTACGGTATAGAGCTCATTGTTTTCTTTCTCACTTACTGTTTGTAATTATTTGAGGTTAACTATTTGTAGTTTTTATTTTGTAAGTATAATTAACTGCAGCCGACCTCATTAGTTTGTTGTTTTTTTGTTGTAATTAATTGCAATTTGTCTGTTATATACTTGACATATTTTAATGCCATTTCACTTGCACGCTTAAATAAACCACAGACTATATATCCAAAGTGGTTTGGAAATGCTCCACGAATACTGGCAATTTGGCCATGAAGTCCACTCATAAATCATATTGGCCAATGGAGCCTGGATATGATGACTATTTCCTGTTCCCTTTATATGTAAAAAAATTAGCACGGAGTTCTTGCCCATTTAGCTGCCAACCTATGGGTATAAAGATTTTATTTTTCCTTTCTTCCTAAGTAGTCCACATCCTGACTGGAACTATAAAATCCACATGAGATTCTGTTGTTTTCCTAAAGGTATAGAATGCAAAAAAAAAAAGCATTAGCATCCTGTGGAAACTCCCATTATTCACAAAGACATTAAAGAAATGGGTCAAAACTTTACACTTTTCAGGGGTAAGGGGGAAAAAAGGGTTCAAACCTCACTAACAAGAATCCATTGGATGATTCAACAGAAAATCCCACTGATGACACATATTGCACATCTGGGGAAGAAACAAACACATTTTACTTCTTCAGTCGATTTATACAGGCAGCTAATAAAACTTGAATATGGGCATTTATTGTGATTTGAATGGCCGTTTACATAACTATGATTTGATGGACAGTCTTTGGGTTTGAAGGAGACATTCAAAAGTTTTTCTCTGTAGCGAGGCTGTCAGACAGTGAAACTAAAGATGTATAACGTATTATCACATGTAGACCGTGCACTCATGTATGATAGTGAACTTGTATACAAATCTGTATTGTCTTAGCAAGCTTTTATACATTGTACTCTGGTGCTATTTTATTTTCTTCTAGCATATTCTCATTTTCAATTTTTTTTTTTTCATTTCCAGTTCCTGAAATTTGACTATTTTTTGTGAAACTAATGTGGCCTTATGTTACTATTACATGCACATTTTGTGTAGAGCTTTTGCAGATCATGTAAAGGAGAACGTGTTGTGAGGGGATCAAAATCAGTCAAGCTGGATATTAAGCCAGGTATTTCAAGTATCTTTTGAACCAAATATAGTTCTTATATAATGTTCGTACTGATGCTGGATATGTAGTAGCTTTTTAGACAAAATGCAATATCTTAGTTAAGTTTAGTTTTTTTTTTTTTTTCAACTTCTTGCTTTCTGTCCTTTGTTTTATTTTGTTCACTGCTCTTTTTCTTCTAAAATTGGGGGTTATTTCTTTCTATTTCATTTCTTTTGAGGCTTGAGCTGTCTTGTTCCTTTTCTTTTCCCACTTCTCTGTATGCTGATGGAAAAATTTGAGATATTCAACTTATCTATTATAGGGTTGTAAATTGATTTATAGTGTTAAATTTATAATTTGAATTGAGAAGCATGTATGTCTCTTTATTTCATCTGACTGTTTGGTTGACTGTCTTAGGCCTGTGGGGCTAAAACCAGGGATAAGTAGTATCTCGAGTTTCCATCATTGAAACATCTCAATCTTAGATTGGTGATGGCTGCATCAGCTTGCCAAGAATTCTTCAAATCATTCACAAGAATCTTGACATGGTATTTTAAATTAAAATTTGGGCATCAGAAGATATGCCCTAAATAAACATGGTCATTGCAGAGTGGTGGTCCTTTAACTGACTGGAATAGATTAGGCTTTAACAATAATAATGAATCTCAGTTTTAAGCTTGGTCTAAAAGGACATGCTAGAAGTTCTGACTAGAGTTAAGGGTTAGTCAAAGCTGATAATCATTTTCCTTTGCTTAAAATGTGGCCTGTGATGTCAACTCTGGGAGGTAGATGTTATTGTTTTTGAACTGGAAAACCATGGAAGGCCCAAAAGTATGAATTAAAAAGAAAAAAAGAATTTGAATGTTATCTAATATGGTGTTCCTACTTTAGAGAGGAGAAAATATTATATGAATTTTTTTCTAGTTCCCCTTTTAAAGAGAAGAAAATTTCACGATGGAATGTTGAAAAAAAAAGGGGGGGGGTGCCTGTCACTGGAAATTTCCCCCTAAGCCGTTATATCTGACGATGAAAACTAGTAGGTGATCAAGAGGTATATACTTTCTATAGCTTGGGATCTGTATGTTGTGCTGCTTCTGAGGCATCATCAGTCATTTCGAATCATTCATCTTATCTTCAAGTTGGTTTGATTCATTTTTCTTTGATAAGCCATCATAAAAGTAGAACAAAAAAACACCAGAAATTGAATATAAGAAATAATATTTTTGCAGGAATGGATGATAATGAAACAATAAAGGTGTATAGAAGTGGCGGAGCAGATCCTGATGGCAATCAGCCGGGTGATCTTTATGTTACCATCAAAGTAACTTGTTCAACATTATCATCTATTATGTTATTGTATGATTGATGATTAAGATTAACAGTTGGTAAGAAGTATGTATGTGTTTGCTTCGAATTTATGGCCAATTTTTTTTCCCCAGGTCCAACAAGACCCTATTTTTCGGAGAGAAGGCTCTGATATCCATGTTGATGGTGTTTTGAGTGTTACTCAGGTAGTTCCTACTCTTGGCTATATCTGGTTTTTCTCATGTTCCAGATGGCTATATCTGGTTAATGACTCCATTCCTGAGGCGATAGATAACTGAGGACGGTAATTAGTTTGCAAAGCTCTGTTTGTGAAAGTGTCATTCTGTGCGAGCTTGACTATCTCAGAATCATCTACTATTTTTTGAGACTTCTTTGTGTTGGCAGTAACGTTTGGTCGTGATTCACACTTTATTTTTTATGCATTTCCATTTGATAAAATAAGATTGTCTATTTGTGATGATTTGAGGCTGCAGTTAATTAAATGCCAAATGATAGGCATACACAGTTTTGATATGACATATGAAGGGTACAGAAGGATTTAAAAAGTAAGAATATTTTATACATTAATTGCGAGTGTGGCCGCAGTCACGCATCTCCACTCCTCTGTGCTCTGTGGCTTGCCATCATATGCAAGTCATGGTGCAAGGGGTGGGCTGTTGTCTACATTGACATGCCCAATGATTGACTATCATGCAATCATTGGCCAAGTCAATGTGCACAACAAATATTCGTTTGGTCCCACTCCCACCCCCACCCCCACCCCCAACCTTTGTTTCTAAAATCTTGCATTCTCATGGGTTTGTTGCTTGCAAGGGTTTTTCCATGCTCGGTTTTGTGGCCTATGTTCTTGGAGTCTTGCGTTCGTAGGTGCAGAGCTTCTTTGCTCGTCTCCTGCCGCAAGTGTTATTTAATACGACATTAACGTGGGTCTCTGAAGAACATAGGTCGCTAGCTTGCAAGTTTAGACAGATCGTGAGTCCCCCCCCCCTCTTTTTGTTTTAAAAAAATTTGTTACATTCTCGTGGGTTTGTTGCTTGTAAGGGTTTTTCCATCGGTTTTTCGTGCTAGGCAGGGCTACCAAGCCTTCTTCTACCAAATCCTTATTACATTGTAGTAGGTATGGTGGTGGACATAACGCACATGAGTTGCAATTGGTTTGCTTGTGATGGTGGGCTTTATGTTAGTGCATTGAACTACTATTCGTAGATACCTCTGGCTCGAGTTTTGGGGTTCTTTTCTAGTTTTCAATGCGGAGTTGTATTGCGTATCTAGTTTTCAATGCAGAGTTGTGTATTGACTACATAGTTTTTAATGCGGAGTTGTGTGTACGAGTTGTTACTTCCGTGCTTAGTGGCGCTGTCAAGAATTCGTTATCTCATTCCTCCTTTCATAAAAGTAGGTTAGGTGATGGATCATCTTGATGGTGGACTGATGCAGCAGCACTACGATGGATCGACCCAAACCCGCTCTAGAACCCGGACCAAGACCCAGATCCAATTTGGGTTCCAAGTTACTGATTTGGGTTTAGGGTTAATAGAATATTCTAGGATTTTATTTTATTTTGAGGATATTTGTTATCTTTTATTTCAGGTTATTTTGGGGTAGCTATTAGGTGAGTAGAAATTCTCAATTTTAGTTTATTGTGTTTCTATTATATTTTAAATTAGGAAGCTTCTTCTATGTTAGATCAATTTCATATTTAGCATTTTCTTTTTTAGTAATTCTTTTCCTACTTATGTAAGGCCATGGGCCACAATAATTTTAGTTGATTAATGAAAAAAAAAAGTGATTGTGATCCCCCCTGCGTGGCTGTCTTCTTCTTCTTCTTCTTCTTCTTCTTCTTCTTCTTCTTCCCTGCGATCTGTCTTCCTATCCCCTCTTTTCTCTGTTATTCTTCTTCTTTGTTTTCTTTTCCCTACTCTCTTTCTCTGTTTCTGGGCGATAGCTATTGCCTTAATCAAGAGGTTCGATCTGCCTCTCTCTCTATCTATTTGGGCTGAGGTTATGAACGAAGGAAGCCCTTTTCTAGGTGACCAAAGCCCTTCCTGTGATGTGGAATAATACCTTCAAGAGCTGAACCTGCAACTACCGTTTCTCCTAAACTTCAGAAGCTTGTAATCCAAACCCTGCTTGATTTCTTGAGCTATACTGGTGTGGGTCGACTCTGGATGCCTAGGCGAGCACAAATCTAGAAGTTTATAGCTCTTTGAGGCAGATTCCAAGGGCTGCTGTTCAAGTTCTTCTTGGTGTTCAAAATGTGACCTTCTATGGCTGTCGTGAGGTTGAAGACAACCTCATAAAGTGGGGCTTGCTTTATCTTTTGTAATATCTCATTAATACCCTTCTTTTTCTCCCATATTCTTCACTGCCCTACTTTTAAGTCTGATTCCTAGTTTACCCTTTCTACTAGTGCTTTGTAAACCGGTGGTTATGTCTTGAAGTTCTAACAAATTACAAGTCTGCCACCCTTATGATCTTCAATCTATTTACAGGATTGCCGCTCAATTGTAGACATCAACATATTTATTGTTTTGCCTCCTAATCTTAGTCTTAAGTGCTTAAGTGGGCCCACATCCAATCGGGTTGGTTTTCTTGGGGCTTGCCGGTCCCACATTATTTGGTATCAGAGCAAATTTCCTGTCAACTCGTTTACCCCGATGGTTGCTTACACCACCCCCTCATATGAACAGTGGACTTAGTTGCTTCAACAGAGCGAAGAAATCTTAAGAACCCTCTGTGGGTCTCATGGACCTCTGCCTGGGATCGCGATATGGCGCGTAGCGCGTGTACACACGTTAGTGTTTGACCCTAATGAGATGAGATAGTATCCCCTGGTCATCAAAATCCAAAGGGGGATACACGTTATGGGTAAAAGGGAGTCGCCACCTAGAAAGGGTCTAGGACCCATAAATGTCTCCCCCAATCAAGGGAGAGAGACTAATGACTCTGATGGATAAGGTTGGTTTGTACCAAGATTCTAGACAAGTGTCAAGTGACAGACTGGGAAGGTGTTAAGCACCCAGTCTGCCCGGCTCTAAGGCCGGGTTCTTTTTGTTTGACCAAAGTTTATTTGTACCCTACTAACTAGTCCTAAATCTAGGTCACTGAAAACCCTAAACTAGGTATCTAAGCATGACATGTGAAAACCCTAAGCCAAGTGTCTAAATTATGCTAGCTAGGTTATGATGCAAATAATGAAATGATTATGCCAATTAAAAATTAAAAACCCTAAATGATTTAATTGATGTATTATGAGTCTTAGATTAAGCTAATGAAATAAGCCTAAACCTAGGACTAGTTTAGCAACTTATGAAACCCTAAATTAAACTAACTCGATTAATTGAGCCTAACCTAGATGGATGATTAATGAATTTATGAAATCCTAAATTGAATTAATTAAAATGATTAATCCTAATCCCTAGTAATTTGTGAAATAAATTATTGCAATCCTACTTAATCTAATTGGTAAAAAGATTTTTAAATTAAATGGGGCCTAATTAAATTAGAAAAGTTAAATGGGCTAATTACATTAAATGGAGGCATTTTACTAGTCTACCTAATCTAGTTTAGGAAGATCAAATTGACCCTATGGTTTAATTAAATAAATTATGAAACCTAATTGCCCTAATTATGTTTATCTTGAGCTAATCCTAAAATAAATTAAGCTTTTTAACATCGAATCATCAAGTATAAAAAAAAAGATATGTTAATAAACACAAAGCATGGCAAACATGATATTGACTAACCTATCTAAATCTAATGATTATCAATATGGCAAGATATCCGAATCTAAATTAAAAACACAATTAATTCTAAAAGGACACACTATTTGAGATGAAAAGAAATGGACCGAAACGGGTTCATTTTTATCAACTCGAGAACCCAAGTAACGCGTCTAATGCTACAAGCCGGTTTGAGGGGGGCCAACCACGCCCATACTACCCTACGTCCTAGACTACGTCCCACGTATGTTATGAAGAGGAAAAAAGAAAAAGAAAATCATTTGAATTTTGAATCAAGGAAAAGTAAGTTGAACTAGACTACTTTGAATGGATGAGATTTGATGATCTAAGTAATCTAATCTAGTTTACTTGATTAAAGCTAAATCCAGGTTCAAATACATTATTATACGTAATTAGATGGATTGAAAATATTTTAAGCTAATCCTAAAAGGTGAGATGAACATATCATAAGGCCCCAAAAGGACTAATGAGATAAACATTATGCTAATTAGACTAAATCATTTTACTAATTACATTTACACAAAGCAAATTAATAAAATAAGCTATAATAACATGGGAGTTTGATTAAACTACTAGAACAACTAAATCAAACTACATTGCAAAACAAAAGAAAAAAAGGTGAAAAATCAAACTTTACAAGACTTAAACACATTGGGAATTTACAAAACTGATTTCAGAGATTCCAGTAAGGATTATAGCAACAACAGTGTCTTTACTTTTGGTTTCTTGACATGATCAGATGCCTTCGTAACCCAAAGTGTCAACCACATGTGGTGCATAGAGCTTGGTTATAAACAGTAGAAGAACACATACAAGGCCCTAGGCAAGGTTGGATCGATTCCATGGAGAAGGGAGGTTGAAGATGATGGTGATATGGTTCAGATTTCGATAATGGAAGGAATGAAGGTGAGGATGGATTTGGTTGCAGGTTTAGTGGCTTCCGGTTAGTGGTTGCAGCAGCAGGGAAGAAAAAAGAAGAAGAAGAAGAAGAAGAAGAGAACTGCAGCAGCAGGGAAAAAGAAAAGAAAAAGAAGAAGAAGAAGAAGAGAACTGCAGCAGCAGGGAAAAAGAAAAGAAGAAGAAGATGGTGAAATTCGGTTTCAGCAAAGGAAGAAAAGAAAAAAAAGAAGAGGAAGAAGAAGAAGAAGAAGAAGAAAAAGGAGTAGTTGCAGGTCTTGGTTGCAGCAGCAGGGGAGAAGAAGAGAAAAAGAAAAAGAAGATGAAGAAGAAGAGAACTGCAGCAGCAGGGAAAAAGAAAAGAAGAAGAAGAAGAAGAGAAGGAGGAGAAGTTGAGTTCGGTGGCTGCCGGTTAGTGGCTGCAGCAGCAGGGAAGCAAAAAAGAAGAAGAAGAAGATGGTGGAATTCGGTTTCAGCAAAGGAAGAAAAGAAAGAAAAGAAGAGGAAGAAGAAGAAGAAGAAGAATAAGGAGTAGTTGCAGGTTTCGGTTGCAGCAGCAGGGAAGAAGAAGAGAAAAAGAAGAAGAAGAAGAAAGTGGAGAGGGGCGCTGGAGAAGAAAGATGGAAGAGAGGAAGAAGAAGAAGAAATGGGATTAGGTTACAGCTGAGATCCTAATCTAAGGGTCTAGATTAAAAGAACAAAAAAAATTAAAAAAAAAACTAAATCAAATCAAATCTACTTAAGTAAGCATGTTAAATATAAAAAAAAAAACCAATTAAACCTAATTAATCTAAAAGAATCAATTAATCCTAAATACTTTTAATTGGACCGGAATAAATCAATTCACATCTAATAAACCGTATTGAACCAAACTGAAACTAATTAAACATAATTAATTTAAATAAATCAATTATTAATAAATTAGAAACTAATCTATTAATTAAACTAATTCTAAATCGCTATTGGGAGAAAATAAATAAATAAATAAATACCTTAAACCGGCTTTAATCAAGAAACAAGGGGAGATAACCCTTGTGCTTCAAGCCCAAAATCGAACCGGACTAGGTCTCCCGGCTCAAGGAAAGATTACACATTCAAAATTTTATACTTGGAGAGATTCTTTATTTAGAGAGAGGGAATTAGCAAAAACCTTCATGGGGCCATATTCCTTCTCCCAAAATTTCTCCTCCTCTTGGAAGATAGGAAGGGCTATTCTTATAGCCTTAGGACTTGGGACAATTCTCTCTTAGTTCTTATGTGGGACTAAAAAACTAGAGAGAATTGTCCAAAAATGCTTGCTTTTGGACAAAGGGGTTTGGGCGCCATGTGGCACTCTTTGGTTGCTTGGAATGGAATCTGATACCGAACTTTGGAGTCAACTTTCGGGAGTCATATCTTTCAAACCGTTTGTTGGAATTCGACGTGTAATATGTCGTTAGAAAGCTCAGTCCGAGCACTATCCAATGATGTGAGACACGATTGTAGTCTCGATTGGGAACCTTTACGAAAATATGCATAAGTAGGGACCCGGATCATATAATGAAGGAAAGAATCGGGCGTCAATTCGCATAGTTCTCGCATCAAAGTGTAATGTCCGACTTGAGGGGACAAACAACAATAATCCACAACATCAAATTCTAATTTTTGAAAACATTTTCTCTTGAAAGTTTATAGGAAAAAATGGTCATTTTCTACTCTAAGTTTGAAAATTCTCCAAGTCTAAAATATCCAACATGTAATCCTTCATATTGTCATCATTGCCGGGGGGTGACAAAATTCGGTGTCTACACCCTCCAAGTTAACCAGGCTGTACAGGAAGCACAAGCTGTTACCCTCCAGGACATTAATGCAAGGCTTGATGCCCTAGAGTCACGTATTTGGAAACCCGGTGGACAACAAGGTCACGTTACTATGTTTTTACATCAAGCTTTGTTGTCGATGTTGAAGATGAACGGGATAATCTGATGAAGGATGTTTCTGAAGAACTGAACGACGGCCCAATCTCATTTGTGAAGCCCACCATCCGATTCCGGTCATAGTCATATCATTTGTTGACGACCATCAGAAGATCGTGACTGTAGATCGCGAGGTGTGTTGGATCTTTACCCCTTTGGAGCCATTGATTGAGGATGCTGATCGAGTGGTGTTGATTCTCTCCTTTTATAAAACTCGTGGATGGGTTTTTCTAAACAACAGGGGAGTTGATGCAGCAGCGCTCCGATGGATTGACCCAAACCCGCTCCAGAACCCGGACCAAGACCTAGATCCAATTTGGGTTCATGGTTAATAGAATATTCTAGGATTTTATTTTATTTTGAGGATATTTGTTATCTTTTATTTTAGGCTATTTTGGGGTAGCTATTAGGTAAGTAGAAATTCTCAATTTTAGTTTATTGTGTTTCTATTATATTTTAAATTATGAAGCTTCTTCTATGTTAGATCAATTTCACATTTAGTGGCTGTCTTCTTCTTCTTCTGCTTCTTCTTCCTTGCGATCTCTCTTCCTATCCCTAATGTAGGAATGGATTTGACAACCAAACCAGTCCCAAAACTGCAGGAAATTATAAACCAGAGAACAACCAGATTTCCACCAAAATAACCAATTAAATCAGACCAAAAGAACAAAGCAAACAGCAGCTATCGATCTCAAAAAACCCAGTAATTCTATGACTGAACAGTACCGGATGGGCAGAGATCAATGAAGGACTGATAGCAGTTCAAAATAGTGTCAAACAATTGGTAATTAATGATTCAGAATCTGAAAATCACAGCAGGAATCAACCCAGATCAATCAATCTCAGTTCAGTCCAAAACAGATCACTAAAAGACGAAAAAATAGAGATTTTATAGAACTTCCAAGCGGATGGTCAGAACCAGCCCTAACTTAGGCCGAGTTCTCCTTGGATTCTAGAAAA
>NC_056566.1:28255169-28321786 GCF_013358625.1 Macadamia integrifolia | reverse complement strand
TGCTAGAAAAGCCTCGATCAAAACTGTAGCCCCAACAGAGAACTAAAACTGCTACAGGTTCCAGGAACCGATTGTGCAGAAAAAAGAGATTTTCTGGGCAGATTCAAAAAATAACATACCTGTCTTATGAACAGTAGCAGATCTATGAAACAAGCTTGAGAATAACTAAAAGAGCAACAAGAAGATACTTGTAGAACCCTCCTGGACTTCACGCCGCAAGGAGTCAATTGGATCAAACACCAATTCCTTCAGCCTTGATCAAACACAAGAAAACTCTTCATGAAGAAGATAATAGCAACAACCATTATTTTTTTTATCAAAATCATTCTAGGCTTTTAGGGGCCTCCTCTTCTTTATTTATAATGTTAATGGGGGAGGGAATTACAAAATAGAAGGTTCCTCAAAATGGAAACCAAATATTCTCCTAATACAATAGTTACTAAAAACTGAAATTAGAAACTAGTTGAAAAAGGAAACTAACTACTAATGACTTGACTCAATTAATAACTTGACTCTTAAGGAAACAAATATAACTCAAATCAAGCCCAACTAAAAAGGAAACTAATGAAAATGGAAACTAACTAGTAATCCCGTACTCAATCTTAGAGCCCCCCTTTTAGACCCATAAAAGTGGTCTATTACACTTAAACCACATGGGATCAACGGCCCAACATGTATGGAACCCGACCCTAGGCTTATTCCTAATAAAACAAACATATTTTGGTAATTAATCTGCATCAATCCCCTCTTTTCTTCATCTTTTCTCTGTTGTTCTTCTTCTTTGTTTTCTTTTTCCTACTCTCTTTCTCTGTTTCTGGGCGATAGCTACTGCCTTAATCAAGAGGTTCGATCTGCCCCTCTCTCTGTCTGTTTGGGCTGAGGTTATGAATGAAGGAAGCCCTTTTCTAGGCGACCAAAACCCTTCCTGTGATGTGGAATAATACCTTCAAGAGATGAACCTGCAACTACCGTTTCTCCTAAACTCAGAAGCTTGTAATCCAAACCCTGCTTGATTTCTTGAGCTATACTGGTATGGGTCGACTCTGGATGCCTAGGCGACCACAAATCTGAAGTTTGTGGCTCTTTGAGGCTTATTCCAAGGGCTGCTGTTCAAGTTCTTCTTGGTGTTCAAAACGTGACCTTCTATGGCTGTTGTGAGGTTGAAGACAAACTCATAAAGTGGGGCTTGCTTTATCTTTTGTAATATCTCATTAATACCCTTCTCTTTCTCCCATATTCTTCATTGTCCTACTTTTAAATCTGATTCCTAGTTTACCCTTTTTACTAGTGCTTTGTAAACCAGTGGTTATGTCTTGAAGTTCTAACAAATTACAAGTCTGCCACCCTTATGATTCAATCTATTTACAGGATTGCCACTCGATTGTAAACATCAACATATTTATTGTTTTGCCCCCTAATTTTAGTCTTTAGTGCTTAAGTTTTTTAAGTGGGCCCACATCCAAACGGGTTGGTTTTCTTGGGGCCCGCCGGTCCCGCATTATGGACGTAATTCATGTAGGACGTTTTGGCTTGACCGATCTATATCGTACGTCAGGTAGACAGCCGGTACCTTATTATAGACTGTCGTTATATGCTTGTGGCTGATTTGTAGTGGTGTGTCAAGTTGACAGCCGGCACTTATTATAATTAGTCATAACCCGTCAACCTTTTTGCATGGATCTTTGCTCTCGTCCTTGCTTGGAATCTCCATGTAGCCAACCCCATTATGTTGGGATAAGGTTTTGGATGTTGTTGTTGTTGTTGTTGAATATTTTATACATTAACCATATAATATTCATTATAAATGCATTGTTGCTTGAATGGTTCACATACTAAATGAAAAATGTTAATACTATGTATACGCAATTTTTTTTTTCCGCCATTGCATGGTTCTTGGAAAATGGATTAGGCTCGAACTTTGGCAGTTATTTATTTATTTATGATTGGGCCTAGTTTCCTGTTTCACAGTTTATCCTCTCCTCCGCCACTTATGGTTGTAATAGAAATGGGTGCCTGTTGGTGTGACACTTTTTGTCTGCTCTTATGCAGGCCATTCTTGGAGGAACCATCCAAGTCCCAACTCTTACAGGAGATGTTGTTCTTAAGGTTTGTTTGAAATACTATCCTACTGTTTGTCTGTAACAAGGTTTATACTTTGTTGGCATGAATAGCAGGACGTGCAAGTTTCTTTCTTTAGTCAAATAATGTAATAAAAATACTCACTTCTTGGATACTCATTTTTATCCTAGCAAATGAGGCTCTGGGGTTCCCAGGTGAAGTGAGTAACTTGTATTGTGGTTTGCAGGTCCGTCCAGGCACCCAACCCGGACAGGCAGTTGTTCTGAAGGGAAAAGGTGAGGTTTACTCAAATATATGTTGCTCTTTTTAGGAAATTTTTTCTTGTTCACATGCACTTGTAAGTGCGGGTCTGTTGGGTAGGGTAGGGGGTTACGTACTGATCTGTCTTTACTATCTTTCGGGGTTTGTGTCCAAAAAAGAAGAATAAAGTTGTTTGAACTAGCACCAAAATTGAGGATTCAAAGATCTTTTCCTGATACAGTTTGTCATTTGGGAGCAGGACATAATCAAGGTTTTAAGTCTCACTATTGCAGGCAGGATCGGACACTGCCAACCCAATAGTGACTGATATTAGGCAATGATCGCAATATTTTCAGATCTGCTCAATCCAAACCCGAGGCTTAAAAACTTGCATGTAGTTTCTCAATCAGTGCCAGCCTTAAGGCCTTTGGAGAGAAGACGTAAAAGGGGCCATGACTTGGACTTCTCCCATCAAGGTTGCTTGGCACTTGGCAGTAATGTCAAATTGGAGGCCTAGCTGAAATGACAGACCCGACGGAACCGAAACCGACAGGATGGAACTCCTTGTTGGTTTCAGGTTGCTGGTTATGAATTCAACTGCTATAATTTTTCGGTCAAAATCTGAACATTAAAATATTACATGCTTTCTCATCTGTGTTGTAGTTGACAAGATTTCTGCTCAATATTCAACAAGTCCTGACTGCTAGCTTTTTGCAGGAATTAAAAGCAGGATTTCTGCATCATTTGGAGATCAATATGTGCACTTCAATGTCAAAATTCCAACGTGAGTCCTCTTGTTCTCAGATTCTCTTCAGTAATTACATATTCGTTGTCTGTTCTGTTTGCTTCACATCTTTAGACAAAATGAAGCTTCATTTCATATGATTTCATATGATCATGCTTGCAGGAATTTGACTCAAAGACAGCGTATGCTAATTGAAGAGTTTGCCAAGGAGGAGCGAGGAGAATATGACAAGGGTGCTACTGCTGCTGGAGCATCTGGCTGAGTACTGTGTCCTGACTGCATGGCATATTTAGCTCATTCCATTAAAAATTGGTTACTGACACTGACTGGAATTTTGTAGGAGAAATTTAGGTTTAGTTTTCTTGATCTTTTTTCCTCATTTCTCTTTTGGATGTTTTTGTACTATTTGTAATTTTTTTCAGGTCCTAAAATCACAATTAAGTTATTGAGGCCACATATCGGTAGTTCTGCATTGAGAAGGAGCTAATAATTGTATATAATAATGACATTATTTTTTATAAAAGGAATGAAGAGGTCCAGAGTGATTGCATGCTCGCATTTGCACTTCCATTAATAATTAGGTAGGTTTTACTTTGCTGATCAGGAGACAATGCTACACTTGTTTGTATAAATTGTTCAGTCACATGTTTGCTGATCAAGAATTTCTGTGCTAACTCTCAATTTATTGCTATTTTTTTGCCTTATGAATGCCACTAGGGCTGCACTAGGGCTGCTGGCCTGCTTAGTTGATCATTTGTGCTGGTCAGGAAGTGTTGGACCACTTGTACACTTGGGGGTGTTATTTGTCCTGCTACTTCTGCGCAAGCCTTGAAATCCTCTGTTCTATGGCATGCCGGAAAATGTTCCAATGTCACCTTCTGCGATGGTGTGAAGGAAGACATCTTCTTCTTGGAATGTTTTTAAGATTCATTGGAGGTTCCTGTAACTGTTCTTCAACCTAGCTTGCTAATTGCATCCTCCCCAATCAAACACCCCCCCCCTTTTTTTTGGGAATGGGAAGATTAATCTTTGTCAATTTCCAAAGAGTTTACACTAGTGAAGCAGTTAGAAAATATATTGGATACAGATGCATTTTAAAACACTGATTAGCAGGAAAAACTAACACATGGAGAAGAGAGAGAAAAGACCAAATTTGTTAACAATGTATTCTGGACTCAGTCAGAGGGGGTATAAAATTGGCAAAACAAAGCTGATCTTATTGTTAACGAAGAAACAGAAGTTGTGGTCTCTCACTGTCTATCAAAAAATGAACAGTGATTACGTGAACACTTGGGTGAGCTAGCTACTTGATTACCCAAACAAAAACATGGAGAAAAAGGTATCTGGGCCGTTACTAGGTATGCACCATGCACTTGTGAACCCGCCGAGAAGCTCCCAACTGCTACTACAGCTGAAGACATTAAGAAGCTCATGGTCAACAAGGCGCAAATCTAAGACTGCCATTCTCAGGTTCTCAATCTCTGTCCTCCTGTTTTTGGTTCTTCAGCAAACCATTATGTTTTCAGGGTTTATTTTTGGATTTTATTTGTTCTTATTGATGTTTTTCCCTTTCATCTGCTAAATTGTTTGGTGTGTTATCACTCTGGGCCCGTCTGGGGATGATTCTGATCGTCTTTGTAGGGAGCTTCAGGTGGATATGGTGGATTTATTTTCCCTTACCCTTTACTTTGTTTGCATATACTCTTCTGGTTAAAATTGATGCACAATGATTTTCGTAGGAAATTATCTGGGTAAAAGAGATTTATCTTAAAACAGATTTGTAGGCCCCAAAAACCCCATTCCTTCCAAAAATTGGCACGCATTGTTTGGGTTTCTTCTGGGGATATCTTTAAATTCTTGCATCTGATGACACACCATAACACTTGCCCATCCCAGAAAAAGGAAAAAGAGAGAAGGGTGTACTCAGTGAATGAGGCTCCCGCATGTGCGAGGTCCGGGGGAGTCAGAACTATGCAGCCTTACCCCGAGAATGTTAAAAGGGTGTTTCGAAAGGGGGCAAAAAAGCAAAATATAAATGCACACGTGAACGAAAGTTTGGTTCTTTGAAAGCGTTGTTATAGGTGGTGGTTTGGAAAGCTTCCTTGCTTTCCCTGCTTCTCTTTTCTTATTAGCTGACATCCTTTTCATAGTGATGGTTTGGAATTCGTTTACAAGCTTGATTATTTTGACTGTCTTTTCCTGTGATAAATTGGACAAAGTGGAAGAGGGAGGAGGGGTGTCAAAATACCCATTAACACAATTAATGAAGCAGATTATTACGTTAGGAAGCTTCAAAATTAAGGCGAAGGCTGCTACCTTGAAGTAATGTACACAGATCTTCACAGGACACCATGAGGAAATGTAAAACCATTGACTAAATGAAAAAGAACAGTTTGTGACAGTGAAACTAGAAAGGATTCCAACAGAGCCATCAAACATAAATAATGGAAATGGGATCAGTAATTTGATATGGACTTGTTTTTTTCCTCCTCAGAGCATGCTGTCTACCCGAGCCGGCAATCTCTTGAAGAAATTACTAGGTACAGAGGGCAATTTGCTCCGGAATCTAGGGTGGCGGAGCATGACTAGGCCTGTGACAAGAGCCACTACTCTGAATGGTGTAATGTAAAGCGCCACAGCAGCCAACAGACAAAAGACTATGAAGAGGCTGGTTGCCCTAGGGTCTCTCCAGCTGAGCAGGGACTGAAATCTTTCCCCCTGTGTTGCCATGTCTCCAACTACTGTCTGTATCCTTCCGGCTACACTCCTTAGCCGATCATACCTCAGCCGGATTGTGTCTTGGGGCTTAGATGTTGGGAAGGTGTCAAATTCCTCATCTAGCTCATCTGGGTGAACCGCTTCTGCCCATGAAAGTCTAGTATCCATGTGTGGTGGGTGCCTTGGGCGGAACCTGTAGTTCCATATCCCAATGAGGAACATATAGAGGAAGATTGTTGGAAGTATCAGTTCTGGGTAACAGATTAGTATCAAGAACAGAACATGAACCAGTACTGTTGTTATTGGGTTCTTCCAGTGGCAAACATCATCTAACCATCTACTGACAGAGATAAAACCTGACAGCAGTGACATGATTCTAAAGAAGTTTGCTTTGCTTCTTCTCATACTCCACATATGAGAATCCACATCCAACATGTACTCAACAACCTCTTTCCTGAGTGGTGGCTCAGCCCGTCCAAGCCTCACCGCTACAATGTTCATTGCCTGGTGTCTAAGACTGTCTACCTGGTTCACTGTGAAAGGATGCAGGTAATGCATTTTTGGCAATAGAGGATGACCATACAGGTATATCATGTTAGCTAGTGATAGGCAAGTGAAACGAACTGCTAACTGGAGCTCCCCCATCTTCTTTACCCCAGATGTTTGTAGAGCTAGGAGGGGGTAAGAGTGAGTGTAAATCCGATCTGCTTCAAGAGTTGATAGTCGAATTCTTACCTTCCCAATCCTTGGATCTTTTGCAGAGCCTCCACCAGATGGTTTCTCATTGCCACCAAGGTGGCAGTTGTCGAAAATCCCGAGTGTGATTACTGTGCAGGGATCATACACTTCCCATGTATATTGCTCATTCCATTTGGGACTAAAGCTGTCAATTATTGTTCTGGTTCTTACCCACTTCTGTCCATATTTTGCTACACAGTAAGCATCTGTGCTGCCCCTTCCATCATGTGTCTTCATTTGGGGGAGGTTTTGTGCGCTTAAGATGCCTACCTCCAATATGCCAACCGGTTGCTTCCAAAGCTGCCTTGCAGTGGGGCGTTGGTCACTTATGTACATAGTTGATTCATCAAGCACATGGTAACCACCCTCAAGGCAAACTCTTAGGTGAATACTACTTGAAAATTTGAGCTCATTCCTCTTGTCTCCTTCCAATATCCCAAACCCAAATTTCTTCAGGTTGAACCAACGAGAATAAACAGGCCGGTGATCCAGGCGCTTCTCAAATATGTTGAGTGGTAGACTTATCGTCCCTAGCGAGTCATCTTTGGAGGGGTGCACACGATCAGCAACTGTAAGCACCAACTGTTCTTCAAAGGGTTCAGCTGCTACAAAAACTAGATCTTCATTCCACATGGGATTGGTGGTACGTGTAGGGCATATCTTGGTTTTGAGAACCTGGTTGCCTACCTGAGCCTTGACATAAACCTCGGGGAGACGGGTTTTATCGGTTGGTTGTACGTCTTGAGCTTCTATCACATTCACCCTTAGGTACCATAGTTTAGGTGAGACATAAACCTTTGATCGGATGTTGTAAATACCTTCTCCATGAACAGAGGCAGCATCTGCATGCCAGGCCTCTGGGAAGGCTTCATCAGCTTGTGTTCCCTTCCAAACTGCTAGCATTATCTCACCTTTGACCTTGCCCTCTCCATGCCTTTCCTCCAATCTGTACCACTGAGGCGCCAAGGGACTATCTGGTGGCACCCTAGTTGGCACCTCATTCATGTCAAAGACCACCTTGCCAAGATAGTCATCTCTTGCCACCATCTCTTTGTCCTTGACAAACACCTCCAGCACTGATGACTGAATTCGGTCTTTAGAGAATGCAAATACCTGGTGCCACTCGGGGTTGCTCTTCTTCTCAAAGTGCCTTGTTTTCCCTTTGTAGTTACCAAGTTTCACCTCTGCATATGGGTCACAGCTTCCAGTGATGGCGCTCGGGGGTAGATCCTTGGCTTTGACCACTCGAACATACAGATAGAACATCTGTTCTACAAGGTCATATGTGCTGGTGAATTTTTCTCCACTCATCCAACCTCCACCACCACGTACTCCTCCACTTGGCCATCGCTCTCCTAGTCGAGGGCTGGTGTCCTTTAATTTGTAATCTTCTTGGTTGATAGGATTAGCTTGTGGGTTGACCTGCTGCATGGTTACCGGTACACCTACAGGCAGGCTCTCAATCAATATTCCGGGCTGCTGGGAAGCTTGCTGCTTGTGTATGTATAGTTGTCTCAACTTTAACCTCTATGGACTCCTTTACCTCCTCTGGCTCTTTAGCAGCAGTAGCTGCAGTGCCAGTGGTTTCAGTAACTCCAGCTGGGGCAGAGCTGTTGATTTCAGCAACTGTGGTAGTAGAATCTTCAGTCACTGCAGAAGTAGCCTTAGAAGTATTAACAACAGCAACTTTGGAAGTAGGAGTTGCAGGGTTACTGCTACTAGTAGTGGCCACAGTACCAGAGGCAGCCGAATTATCTGTGGTAGTAAGAACGGTTGTAGGATTATCAGAAACAGGAGGTGGTGGTGGTGAAGTTTTATCATATGGTAGGGGAATTTTGAGTTCAGATTCAGGTGAAATATAAATTTTCAGGCCAATATCACTTTTTATGGATGAGAAAAACCACTTCCTTTCTAATTGGAAGCATTGCAAAATTTCCTTTCCTTTTCTAACTATGTTTGAGCCATGAATCCATACCTTTCCAAGGAAGTTGCGACCATGGAATGATTTCCTCTTGTTGTAGACGCAGACCTCAATGTTGTGATGATGGGGGCTGTTGGGGTCATCCAAGTTAAAGACGAGTTTTTGGTTCCAGACAGGGTTGAGTTTTTTATGGATGGTACAGGTTTTGATTCTTTGGTTCTCTCAGTCAACTTCTACAACTGGACTGGAGGATCCTTCACCGTCTTTGGGCATAAGATCATGTGCTTCCACCACCTGCTTCATAGTCCCCTTTTCTCCTTGGTTCTCTGCTGCGAGAAGCTGCAAGGAAGCAGCCCCTCACTAGAAACTTGAAGCTCAATTCCAAAGCAAAGGTATCCCAGGTAGGAAAGGAAAAGCTAAAGAAAGGAATAGTTAAGGCTTTGGCCCTTCCATCATTCTAGTTTTGTTCCTCACATGGCAGGCTTTGGTTTGTTTATACAGGAAAAAAGAATGTTTTGATAGAGATCTTATCTCTGAACACCAGAGACACAGAGAGGGGCTGGAAACAGAGGGAGGGAAAGAGGCATATATGAGGTGTTGTTTAAAATCTTCAAGGGATCCAGACTCATTTTATAAAGTATAAAGAAAACAAATGAGTTGGTCCCCAGATTTCCGATTTAAATATAAGTGCTAAAGAGTAAGAAAACAGAACAGGTCTTTTGGGTTTATGATGGATGGAATACATATAGTTTAGCTTATCTTTTGGATTTCAGGGGCACCATACTTTGTTGTACTCACAATGCCCTTTGTTGTAAGAAAGCTTGCACTTTGGGCCTCTGTTTTATGGGCATCCCTTTCTTCTTTGGGCACCAAAGCCAATGTGGAGGAAAGCAAGTGGAATAAGAATGAAAATGAAAAATAAAGAGTAAAGCAGAGTGGGAGGTGGCAGAAAAGTAAAAGCCAAACTAAAAGCTCAAGCTGTTATGAGCTTCCCAAAGATGCTTTTGCTTTCCTTTATTCTCATTTCCTTCTTCTCCTTTCTTCTTTGGTTTAATTTTAACTATTATCTGCTAACCCACCTTTCTGCATCCAATGATAGAATTCCAAACAAACCCTTCTATTGTAATATTGGTGGCTGCCTCTGAACTCTTGAAATCACTGAAACTAGCCAAGTGGCAATCTCACAGTAAGGATTCTGCTCTGGCATTTGTAGCAAGCATATTCTCTCTGTGGAGGGTGGGTTAAAAATTGGGAAAGGGTAGTGGGGGAGGGGGGGGGGATTTTGACATTTGGCATATGATGGATACTAAGCATAATTTGATTGATGCATATCAACAGTAATACTTTAAACTAATTAGTGCTCAAGAATAAAAGTTAAAAAATGAGAAGAAAAAATGGAGGTCATAATAGTTCCTTTTAAGCAGGTCCAACTTTCTTGTTTTTCTGATGGAGTGCTATAAAGTTATTGTTAGCTTGCTTTATTCCATGCATACTAAGTGGAGAATTCAACAACAATATTCAAAAGTAATTTAATCTTAGTAGTCAGCTGTACTCATGATGAAGGATACTTATTACTTATAATTTAACCACAGAAATTAGAAGTGATCCAATGAAGATAGAAGCCTCATTGAAGGACCACTTTGTGTCTTGGATTGGAATCTGCTAAGCACCCATGTTTGGGTGGGGCCAATTTACCATCCGTGATAATGGATGATAGCAATCAGTCTATGCAAAGGATCGCTGCGACGGCGCACTGCCTGATCAAAATTGAGATTCACCAAAACAAAGTAATTTGGTCCAAGATGGACCTTGTTTAGCTTGGATGTGCATGAACAACAGAACCACTTGGGCAACAGCGAAGGTTGGGGGAGAACAACATTCCTTCATGACTGAGATCTGGACCACCTCTTTTTCTGTTGGTTTGATTCTGCACCAGTTTTGGTCCTAAACCCATTTAAACTAATACTAAAGGTGAGAGTATATCTTCATTTTTTCTGGACTTTCCTACAACTATTGAACACACTGTAGACATCTTAGATAAACATCAGGGAACAAATTTAAGATCTCCCACCCCCTACCCCCTTTGTGGAAAAGAAAATCAAACTTTCATATTTTTTATTAAAGTACTACAAAGCAGAAGCATCTACTTTTTTTTTTTTTGGCTATTGACGGGTATCCAGACCTTCGGCCTAACTAGTCCTGTGGGCCCCATACTGACCCCATAACCTCATGGACCGGGTGATACTGGGGTTGAATGAGAACCATTTTCTCATTCAACTTTCACTGAAAGTAGTGAAGAACACTAAACACCCACGTGTGAATGGCTCAAGGTGTATCTAGTGGGAGTCGAAGCAGAAGCAGCTACATCTAATGACTTAATGAGTTCATAGTTAGCTTCATCACTAGCATTTGTTTTTTTTTTGGTGGGGAGGGGGCGATGTAAATTTCATTTTCTCTCTTCTTTTTGTCCTTCTTTTCCTCTTCTTTTTGATAGGAGAACAAAGTTAAGATTCTCAAAAAGTGGGGGGGACAAGGACTGCAATTTTTTCAAAGAACAAAAAAACTTAAAAGTAAAAGAAGAAGAAGAAAGAATAATGGCTGGCCAATGGACCTGATATATTTTGTAATCCAAATTTGGGTCTGGCTGGAACCTAGGTTTTATTCAAGTATAATATTTTTGGATTAAGCTATTGCAAAACCACAACAATTACGAACCCGGATTCCCTTCTGGACCATAGACCTCCTACAGTAATCTCACATCATTAATTGGGTGTGGATCTCCCACCTAGAGGTGATTCCCACACCCCTTGAATGGTGTGAGATTGTTGCAGGAGGTCATGATCATGATTTAGGAGAGAATCTAGCCTCACCAATTACCCACCAAATAGAGGTTCATACTTTCATGTCGTTCTGGTGTGTAGAGCCCATTTAGAGTTAAGTGATCCAATACCCCCATATAAGGTCCATTTAGTCCATTTAACCGGATTATAAGTAGTCCAATTAAAATTTAATAATTAACTGACCAATAATAAACAGGATGATATTTACCTAACATCAGTTTGATTAGTTAAACGTGCAGTAATAATGCAGGGGAAAATTGGTCAAGCTCAATTAGCCCGATTGAGCCCGACTGATTGACACCCTTATTTACCATAGACGTATGATACTTGACTGAATTACACCTTGAAATTTATCATGCGATTGATCTAGAATGTTATTTTGTTTCGAAAGGTTCCTAAATGGAGTCATACAAAGGTAACAATATTAGGGGAAGGGAAAAAAATCTTGTCAGGCTGTGTGGACCCTGCACCTAGAAACAAGAGTACATGAAATGACCATCCCACCCCTGTGCGCTACACTTGTGCAGAGGCCACACAGTTTAACAGAGACCTTTGTCTTGTCTCTCTCCTCCATCTCCACTTGTGGAATGGCGTCGCTGCCCTCCAATGCACGATACCACCATTACCCCCTTCTACCTTCCTCTTCCCATCGGTTGCTGAATACTCCATCGAAAGCGATTGCAGTGGCAGGAGGGCGACTTGTCTCTCTTCTTTTTCGGCGAGTGACCATCGGAGGCTGTTGAGTTGATTCTCTGCCCGAGTGCCCCCTTCTTCTTCTCGGTCTCCATTTGGCCTGTGAGTCCATCTCTTCTCTGTAATTTTTACTCAGAGTGGATTGGATTAAGCCATGAGTAATGCATCCCAAACTGGAGTGAACATTTGCCTGAGTTTGAGAAACCCAACTCAAAATTGTAACCTCAAACCTCCTGCTTCATAAGGTAATCCCAAACCCAAAATTCGACATGAAAGACTTAACTTTTTTGGGTTCTGAATGAAACAACTGTTCGATGAGGTTACTATCGAGTCGTTGGGTTCTAAATGAGAACATATGGTCGATGAGGTTACCGTTAATATATTTTTTTCAATCGTTCCAACAATTTTTTTCTGTCGATCCCGTTTTAACTAACTATGCCCCAGCTCGCGCCATTTAATGCTGAATTAGTTTTTTTTATTTGAATCGAGGGTGGCAGATGAGAATCGCGCGCTTTCATGGGGGCGATGGCTTCCACCTTTAAAGCCCAGACATATTTGCTTCCCACCTCGTCTTCATGCCTTATGCCTGTTCATTTCTGCATACCTATCGATTTCTAATATCCAAACCCAAGAAGATACAGAAGATACCCGCCTCTTCATTGCCCTTCTCCACCACTTTCCCATCTGTAAATGAAGATACCCTGTTCAAGTTCAAGTTTAGACTCAATCAATCGCTACCCATCATGCACCTACTACTATCTCGTTTGCGTGAATCCTCCATAACTCTTTTATCTCTTAAAGAGCTCCACGCCCAGATCGTTATCAACTCTCTTTCCTCAGATGAATTTGTTGCCACCAGACTTGTTAATACGTATTCCAATTTCGGTACTTTGAGCGATGCCCGCAAAGTCTTCGATCAAATATGTAACCCGACGGTCTTCCTATGTAATGCCATGATGAGTGGGTATCTTAAAAATGAGCTTTCCATGGAGACCCTTGAATTGTATCGGATGATAATATCCCGTGGTTTAAAAACCAATGGTTGCACCTCTACTTTGGCACTCAAGGCATGCACCAGCTTGTTGGATTTTGAAATGGGTAATAAAATAATGGAAGACGCAGTGAATGATGGTCTGGTGAATAATCGGTTCTTTGGGAGTTCGGCGATAAGCTTCTTGGTGAAACTTGGCAACATTGAGGAAGCTCGAAGGGTGTTCGACGAAATGCCCCATAAAGATGTTGTTTGTTGGAATTCAATGATTGGAGGATATTTGCAGTTGGATTGCCTAGATAAGGCTTTAGATTTGTTTTTCAAGATGTGGGTTTCTGGGATTTTACCAACTGCAGTAACTATCTCAAACTTGATCCAGGTGTGTGGAGGAATAAAAAATTTAGAACTTGGGAAATGCATTCATTCATTTGTGATTGGATTGGGGTTAAATGGTGATGTTTTGGTTCTTACCTCTTTGGTTGATATGTATGGTAAAATTGGTGACACTGAAAGTGCTCGGCGGGTCTTTGATAGAATGTCCTCAAGGACTTTGGTTTCATGGAATGCCATGCTTTCAGGGTATGTGCAGAATAAATTAATTTTTGAATCATTTGAGCTCTTCCATCTATTCACATTGAATGGCATTGTATTTGACTCAGCTACAATTCTTAGTCTCTTTCAGATCTGTGCTCAGCTAGCTTGTCTGAAAGGTGGGAAAATCCTTCATGGTTGTGCTTTTAGAAGAGGCTTTCAATTGAATCTCATTGTGTCGACTGCAGTTGTCGATCTGTATGCTAAATGTGGTGCTTTAAAACAAGCAACTTTTGTTTTTAACGGGATGAAGGAGAGGAATGTGATCTCTTGGACAGCATTGTTGGTTGGACTGGCACAAAATGGCCATGCGGAGGATGCACTGAAATTATTTAGCCAGATGCAAGAGGAGGGAATTGCTGCAAATTCTTTCACTCTTGTTGGTTTGATCCATGCTTGTGCCCATTTGGGATCTCTGAAGAAAGGAAAGAGTGTTCATGCCCATTTGTTACGGCGTGGAATTGTGTTTGATGTAGTTAACATGACAGCCCTCATTGATATGTACGCCAAGTGTGGAACCATAGACTCTGCAGAGCGATTATTCAACAACGGCTGCATACCCAATGATGTTGTCCTGTGGAATTCTATGATAAATGGTTACGGCATACATGGCAATGGATATCAAGCTATTAGAGTCTTTAATCAGATGAAAGAGGAAGGAGTCCAACCAAATGAAACTACCTTCATTTCTCTTCTGTCTGCTTGTAGTCACTCAGGAATGGTCAGAGAGGGGATGCATTTGTTCCAGATCATGTCCACAGACCATGGCATTTCTCCTAGGGAAAAGCACTATGCTTGCTTGGTGGATCTTCTGAGTAGAGCAGGCTGTCTTGAAGAAGCTGAAGACTTGGTCAAACAAATGCCATTTGAACCGGGCAACCTTGTTCTTCAATCTTTGCTGAGTGGATGCCGAACTCATAAGAACATTGCTATTGGTATCCGAACTGCAGATAAATTGCTTAGTTTAGATGCTATGAACCCTGGAATTTACATTGTGTTATCAAATATATATGCTGAGGGAGGGAGGTGGAGTGAAGTAGATTATGTTAGAGATCTTATGAGGAAGAAAGGGCTGAGGAAAACTCCTGGATACAGCTTGACTGAAATAGGAAATCGGGTCCATGCATTTTTTGCGGGGGATGATTCACATCCATACTGGCCAGAAATTTATCGCATGTTGGAGAATTTGAGAATACAGTTAGAATCATTAGGTTACATGCCAGACACTAGTTGTGTGCTTCGTGACATTGACGAGCAGGTGAAAGTGAAGCTTCTGTGGGGCCATAGTGAGAGATTAGCAATTGCATTTGCACTTATAAATACCCCAGCCGGGAGCTTGATAAGGATCACTAAGAATCTTCGTGTTTGTAATGACTGTCATACAGTGACAAAGTATATTTCGAAGATTGTTAGGAGGGGTATCATTGTCAGAGACGCTAACCGTTTTCATCATTTCGTAGATGGGCGCTGCTCTTGTGGTGATTACTGGTGATGCTTATTCACTAAGAAGAGATTGACCCCTAATTGCTAAATATTTCTCCATTTTGTCTGTGGATGATAACATGAAGCTGGAGTTAATTCAATAAACAGGTAACCGAAGCCTTGTATATGGAGAAATTAATATGCAATTATTGTTTCTGTATAAAGCAATGACATGAGAATAGTCATCCCACTGACATAGGACATTAGATTATAGCTGCAAGTTTATATTTTCAATAAGGATTAGTTTTGTATGTCTGCTTTGGGATAGCAATGCTGAAAAGGTGGCAATCCGATATACTTATGTATTATTCTGTGTGAATCTATATTTATACATTAGTACTTTAATTTTCATGTCATAGAGGATCATGATGTAGGTATTGCATTTACTACACCTCATGTATGCCTTTTTCATCTCAAAATACTATACAAATTTGTTTGAGCGCTACAAAGCATCCATCCTTTTGCCCAGAGTTAAATTTAACCAGTAAATGGAGGTCGGAGAGATGTCAGAGCAAAAATATCTGATGCCAGATAACTTGGTTCCATATCATTTCCAAGCTCATCTTGAAGTTGCCCATGGACGGAATTCAGATTGATTCCTGGGCACTGGAACCACGGCTGACATCATGAGCAGCACCACAGTTCCAGTGTGAGAAATGCCTCCTTATATGAACTGCGTGGCCTACCGGGTACCAGCCTTCTTTCACTAGCATTCCTCTTTTAATATGCTTCTTTCTTCTTCTTCAGAGGCAAAACCTCTTCTTTCTATTACTATCAAATTTATAAGTAATGATCCTATCACTGGTATTCTTACCTTCAAAATAATTTGTTATGTCTTATGTGGCATAATATAAAATACAGCAACTTAACTTTCTATGTCAAATCTAAATTTATATGATTTAAATTGTCTTCTCTGTACAAGATTTTGAATTTCAAAACCCTTTTAAGTCGATTGCTATGTTTTTATTAGTTTAGAAAAGCAGGTTAGTGTTTTGTTGATTTTTATCTACTTCCTCTGGAATAAATTTCTTCGTCAAGGGTTTTTCCTTAATTATTATATCTGATAATTAGACAATGGGAAGGGCCTTTATACAAAAGGGGGAAGGGGGGGTTAAATGACACTTGAAGTACCCAACATTTTCAGAAAACGCACTTAAGGTACCCAATGTTTGGACTTTCATGTTTTGGGTACCTCATGTTTTAAGATCCGTATATTTGAGGTACCTAACGTTTCAACAATATTACATTTATGATTCCTTATTTTTCATAATTCCAATTTTACCCCTCCATAACCACTCCCTTCCCTGCTCTCATTCCGGTTCCCTTCCCTTTGTTCCATGCTGCGTCGCCATTGAGAGGGCAGGGGTGAGGCAGGGGTATAGGTAGAGGTTGGGGGGTTGCAGAAAGGCGAGACCAGTATTGAGAAGGGGGGGGGGGGGGAGGAGATTGGGTGGGGTGAGGGGATGTGGGCAAAAGGGACAATGGCAGAGGCTGGGGACTGGTATGGCGGAGTGGGGTTGCAGCAGCGCAGGGAAGCAGAGTGGGTGGGGGTGGTCGCGCAGGGAAGAGGTTGTGGTTTGTCTTTAGTTTTTCCTTGTTTTCACCACAAGAGTTCTGAGAGTGGGGTTGGGTTCAATTTCTCTATTGCAGCACAATGAAATCCTTGGCAGAGGAGCATAAAAAACAGTGTGTGAGAACATATTCCCCATATTAAATTCCCCTCTTACTAATTTATGTTAACAGCAAAATTTGAACTTTGAAGGTTCATTTATGAGTTCTCTGAAGTGGGTTATTTGATAATTTTCTTCTCTGTTTTATGTCTTGTTCTGGATTTTTGGTTTATGCAGTTATAGAGCCTTAGACAAGTATAAAGGGATTGAAGTCACCTGGAACCAAGTCAAGCTTTATGATTTCCTGCAAAGAGCCCTCAAGATCTTGAGAGGCTGTACTGTGAAATCCATCTCTTCAAGACATTGAAGCACAAGAACACCATGAAGTTCTCTACTTCTTGGGTTGATACTGCGAACAGAAACATTAACTGTGTAACCAAGATGTTCAGTTCTTGGACTGTGAGGCAGTAGTTATGTTTGATCTGTTTTCTTCTCTGCTTTGGGACTCTTCTTTTATGCTCTCATTTTCCTACTTTATTGGTGTAGGTACTGGGAGAGACACAAGAGGGTTAACATAGAGCGGTGAAGCATTGGTGCAGATAGATCTTTTGTGGTCTTCTCTATCTCCACATCCATGACCCCACCCCTTCCCCCCCCCCCCAAACCCCCATGATTCGCAGAGATCTCAAGTGCTGGGTGAGGGTGGGGGCAGGAAAGAGATCATCAGGACTCAGGAGTCACAAAAAAGCTCATCAATGGAATGTAGCTTAAAGCTATAGCTAGTAAGAGAGAGAGAAAAGGAGGGGAATGGGATCAAAGAGACGCAGTAGGGATGACAATTTGTACAAGTGGAAACCGTTTTAAACGTAACGGCTAGTGACGTCTCTCCCATCTAGCCCATCTCGCGTGTTAGATATGTCTCTGGATCACGTGTGTTTTCGAAGATTGATTTGAAAAGTAGTTGGGGAAAATTACATAATTACTCATTTTTGGGTTTTCTTTACAAAATTACCCACAAAAAGTTTTGATTAACAAAAATACTCAAAGTTAGGTTTGAGTTTACAAAACTACCCACCTAAAGTTTTAATTAATAAAAATAACCAAAATCATGTTTGGATTTACAAAACTACCCAAAATAGTGATTTTTCATCTTCCACATATAATCATGTATTTTTTTATGATTAAAACTTTGAGCCGGTAGTTTTGTAAACCCAAACTCAATATTAGGTATTTTTGTTAACTTAAACTTTAAATGGGTAATTTTGTAAAGGGAAACCTAATTTTAGGTATTTTTGTTAATCGAAACTTTTGATGGGTAATTTTGTTAAGAGAAACCCAGAAGTGGGTAATCATGTAATTTTCTCAAGTAGTTATCATCAAATTTGAATCATGAATGTAAAACCGCCTTTAAGATGAGGGTTTTTTTTTTTTTTTTTGATAACAAGAGTTTATTAATAGGTAAGGAACAACGTTCCAGTACAATCAGAGCCTTTAAGATGAGGAGGGGTGAGTTATATTAATGGTTGGTGATGCTATTGTTCTGGCGAGGGGGTCATCTGACTCGATCGACCAATTGGGCAAATTTGCCTTTGCCTTTTCCATTTGTTACTTTGATCAAGGGGAAAGCCCGGTTAACCACCTTATCGGTGCAGGTCACATGACCTATAGCTTGACCTACGCTTTTTTAGGCTTACTCTACTCACAGCTCTGTGTTGCGATGCCCCTATGTTCAGACACAAAGGGTTTGAAATGATGATCACATCCTTATGAAATAGAAAAAACCTAATTCCTGTTGATGCCCTTGTGCTCTCTTTCATGTGCTCGAGTGCTCATGCAAGGGCCATGTGACCAAGTATGGTTCTTTTCTTCATTATATATTTCTGTATGATCAATCGGAATAAGGTGTGCTATATGACTTACCACCCAAAAGAAAAACAAAACATGAGGAAAATTGAAATAAAAAAGAACCGCAAGACAATGAGATCTTGAACCAGTTTTACCAAAGCAACAAATCGATTTTGAAGAAGATTATGCAGGATTAGACACTCAAAAATGTAGAAAGAAAAAGCAATTCAAGGGCAATACGGAGTGTTCAGAATAATCTCACGTTGAAAACCTTTGGGACTTTGGATGCCTTCTTCATACATCTGTTGAATTAAACTTGGCATGGATTAAAATATTTGCCAAAAATATAGGGTGGAGAGAAGCTAATGGCTTCAAATTTGCAATTAGAGAGGAATATTGTAGTCTTTTCCAAGTCCAATCATCGCTTGCCCTACATTGTAGTTTACTTTGGCGTGTCAATTACCAGATACAATAACAAACTAAACCTTGGAGATTTTAAAAGAGCTTTGGGTTAGTTTCCTAGGTGATATGCTTTTTTTTTTTTTTTGCTAACGATGGGTATTCAGGCCTTCGGCTTGATTAGTCCCATGAGCCCATACTGACCCCACAATTGCATGGACCGGGTCATATCGGGGTTGAATGAGAACCATTCAACTTTCACTGAAAGCAGTGAAGAACACTAAACACCCCCGTGTGAGTGGCCCAAGGTGTGCCTAGTGGGAGTCGAACTTATGACGTCCGAGTTTACAGCTCGTGCCAAGTTCATTGCTCACTAACTACACTACCCCCTTGGATTTCTTGGTGATATGAATTCTTACAAGGTTGTGTTTGGTATGCATTATTGGTATAGATTTTGACTCTAGATTATATTCAGAAACAAGAAAAAAAAATTGGGTTTCAGAGTGCGTTCTAACTAGATCCAGAATCTGTTCCGAGAATGATTACCCGACACAATCTTAATTATCTATGTTTTGATATAAGACTAATGAACAACCAACAACTCTATTATCTAAACCTCATCACAATGTGAATAATGATGGCTTAATTTGACATGAGAGCCACAAAATGTCTTTCAATTTAAAAAATTTCTCTATAAGTATGATAGGTTGTACTCAGCACCAAAAAGAACAATGGGTTGTTTATAGTCTCATTTACCATCTATTCTTTTCTAACAAACTTCTGATATTTATGTCATCCACCTCCTTGTTAGTACATGTGGATATGAAGTGGGTGATATCTCATTAATCATACACTAATGTACTAATTACCATAAACATGTAATGTGGCACTTTTATTTTGCTTAAATTGAATTATCAAATCCAAAAATAGCTTTCTACATTAAACCACACAATGGAATTTATTCATACTAATTAGAAATGATAGACACATTCCAACCTGAAAATTAATGAAGTTTGTTTTGAAAACCAAGGTCCATCAAACATTCAAATAGATTATATTCCTACAATGCAGGGTTTTAAAAGAGATGTATCCGATCTGGACCGGCAAGAACCGGTTAAGAATTGACCAGAATCGACTAGATTCTGCCCTAACCCTAAAAATGCAGTATGGTTCGACCGGAATCAGGTTTTAATACCCTGCTATCACGTCTTCCCCTGATTTGTCAAGTAGCACTTTATCACTTGGTAGTTCGCCCAGCCCAACAAAGGTTATGGGCTTTATAACATAAACCCCACACACATTTAAGGTTCCAAAGCAAAGCCATATAGACTTGATAGCTAGAACAAAGCTTCTAGAGAAAACTATCTCATCATCTCAACCTTTTGCTATTATATAAATGTAGTCAGGGTGGAGGGTTATCTCAAGCTCCTTGAGTGCCAAAGAGCTTCAATCCAAGAATGGCAATCATCACTGATCATCACACCTTGGCTTTTGCTTTTGGTCTTCTAGGTATCACACATCTCTTCCACTAAACTTTTTCTTTGAGTTATTTCCTCTTAACACTAATCTCTTGTTTTTTGTTTCAAAAACTTCTGTAGGTAATATTGTGGCATTCATGGTGTATCTGGCCCCATTGTAAGCTATATAATATTATATTAATTAATTTAATCAGATATTAATTTATGTGGTTAAGGAGTAAATGATTAGTTTTTATAATTTTCTGAATTTTTCTTCTAACTTGATCTATTTTTTCTCTTCCATTTTAGGCCAACCTTTTATCGCGTCTATAAGGAGAAATCAACAGGAGGCTTTCAGTCAATACCTTACCTGGTAGCACTTTTTAGTGCAATGTTATGGTTGTATTATGCCTTCCTCAAGCCTAATGGGTTTATGCTCATCACCATCAACAGCATAGGATGTGCAACAGAAACCATTTACATAATAATGTACCTAATATATGCACCTAGAAAGGCAAAGGTTGGTAGTCTTATTTCAGTATAGATCTTCAATACCCACATTAACTCATTAGGTTGAAGTTCCCAAAATCCTCCATTAATGGTGTTTCCTTGACAGATCTCCACTATGAAGCTGCTCCTATTGTTAAACATGGTAGTGTTTGGATTGATCCTAACTTTCACAATCATATTTGCTCATGGATCCCTAAGGATTGCCATCGTCGGTTGGATCTGTGCTGGATTCAATGTCTGCGTTTTTGCTGCTCCTCTTAGTATCATTGTAATGCTTAAAACCCATTACCTAATACTGTACTACTTTAATAAGAAAGTAGCATTGTATCCAATGATCCTTCTTCTTTTAATTTGCAGAGGCTAGTGATAAGAACAAAGAGCGTTGAATATATGCCATTCACATTAGCCTTCTTTCTCACACTCTGTGCAGTCATGTGGTTCTTCTATGGACTATTAGTGAAAGATTTCTTCATAGCTGTAAGCCTGGTTACATTTCACTATACAGTAATCATCTCTGAATCCTTTTGCAGACTTGCTAATGGTGTTTGTTTGATGATTAGTTACCAAACGTTCTGGGATTCACATTTGGAATTGCTCAAATGATCCTTTACATGATCTACAAGGACGCGAAGAAAGGCGATGTAACGAAGATTAAGGCAGAGGAATTGGATCCCAAGACTTACCCAAGTGAGGATCAAGTTACACCAATGGAGATTGACACAGGCCCAGGCATTCAAGAAAAATACTTTCAGCCAAGTGACTTAATTGTGTGAGAGAGAGAGAGAGAGAACTGATTTTTGAGGTGCTTGACATATGGAGTTGTGATGGAGGGTATCAGGGGAGAGTAATATTCTGTTACTGTTATACCATTACTCCTCAGACTCTGTACAGCTTCTTCTTCACCATTACTTGTTCTTTCCTGCAATAACTGTTTGTACATTTCATATATGGAAGAGAACAGCTATATATCTATATATATAGTTTTGGGCCATGGTTTTAGCTTCAAAGAATAAAATTTTATTTATGGAATTGCCATTGTCATGGATCAGTATTGATCTCTTCTGCAAATTAGACCAGTAGTTGTCATGAAGGAAAGGAAGAAATCAAGCAGTCAATAACATGAGAACTGTGGGGATCAACTGGGTTTCTATTTTTGGAGTTTGGATTTCTTCTAAACTTTCTCTAATGCAACTTTGTTTTTTAGTGTTTTTTACTCCGCGAATCCATATCACGTTAAATTGATAAACTCAGCCATGTATGGCGGGCAAAATTGACCAAGGGGGTAGCGGAGTTGGCTGGGGACCTTCATCACTAGAAGCATATGAGTTTATGTTTGACTCATCTTATCTCTTTGAGACCATTAACACGAGGGTGTTTAGTGTTCTTCACTACTTTTGGTGAAAGTTGAATGGTTCTCATTCCCTAGTATGACTTAAGCCATGCGATTGTGGGATCAATATGGGCTTGTAGGATTAGTTTCGGCCTGGATACCTGTTGTTAGCGGGGGAGAAAAAAAAAACATCCATAAATCAAATTAATCTCTAATCTACACACACATTAAGTTCACATGGTAAGTCAAATATGGGTGAAATTTTGTCTAAAGTTAGACCCAAGATCCTCACAAACACGTTAGGTTTCAGGCCTTGCCTTTGCCCAAGTGACAAAATAGAGTTTTGAAAATTCTAAAACCTATAAGATACGTGTCAAGCCAAGCCAATGGGAGCACACGAGGGAACACCGTGTTGTTCATACACAAAGGAATCATATGTCAAGGAGGAGAGAGTATGAGACAACACATGATACCAGTAGCTTGAACATCATTTTTCCTTGAATTTATAACAAAGTTTCCACACTAAATGGTCGGCCATGCAGTTAACTATTCAACTGACGATCTCTCATAAGAAAACAGAGAAGAAAATGATCCCCACACTGATGGTGTAGGAATATTTTGTCACTCTTTACATTGTAACCTTGTGAATCTCACATTGACACATTTTCTCTCTATTTTCCAATACCATGAACTAAATCCATAAACATAGTTCACCTGGCAACTCAGAAATACATGTTTTGTTTCAAATCAAGGTAGGGGTGTCAATGGGCCAAGTTTTGGGTTTTACAAAACCCAGCCCAACCCTAAGGTCTCTTAACTCAATCCAAGTCCAGTCCAACTCTAGGTCGGGCTGGGATATCTCAGCCCAAGCCCAACCCTGTCGGGTTTAACCCAACTCAACATGGACTATGATTGGGCTAGGTTTAACCTAATCTAGTCCAACCCAATACTATCTATCACTTGGTAGCTTGATCTTGATGCATTGCAGAGGTCAAAGACCAAAGTTTTTGTATATGTGAAGATTGTGGAAAACGAAAGACCTTTCTCTATAAATAACCATTATAATTATTAGCATATTTATATTATTATATACTTAATACATATGTTTGGGTTGGGTTGGGTTGGGTCGGGTTGGGTTGCGTTGAGACCTCAACCCAGGCCCAACCCAACCCTACCTTGGGCCTTAAAATCTCAACCCCAACCCACCCTATGAGTTGAAATCTCAGCCCAAACCCTATTTAGGCTCAGGGTGGGCTAGGGCTAGTTCGAGCTTTTTTGACACCCCTGGATCAAGTTTTTAAAAGACCGGAATCGGTCTGATTCAATCAGTCCCAAGATCCTCCCTATAACAGGCCCTTAGATTAAAAACACAGCGATTTTAGGGTTTTTAAGCATGAATCGGTTGTGATCGGTCACAGCCGATTCCAGATTCCAGATTCCCGATTCTTAAAACCATATTTCGGATAGCCCAACAAAGACCGACATTAGACCTAAAAACAACAAAGAGAGAGTTTCGGAGCAGGAGTGCAGGACTGCAGTAGAAACCAGAGAGCAGCTTTGTTTTTCTGAGCTAGGGCTATACGGGCAGTCGCAAATTCGATCTGTTCTTGCTTCTTCTCCTAAAATTTCTCTTCACTACAGCGATGAAAGAGCGAAGAGTCAACAATCACATCGAAGGAAATGGAGGGAAGGGTTCAAAATCATCATTCACATTTAAGAAGAAGAAGAGATTGGGAGGTGGAGGTCTACCGCTTGAAGATTTCGCCAATGCCAAATCCAAGAACAGAAACTACAATCCTGCCATCATTAGTGAGACTTGCTTTTTTCTTCATTAATTTCCACATCTACTTGTTATTGGGTTTTAGGGTTTTTTTAGGTTTCCTTATCTTCCCTTTTCGTTCTGGTTTGTTTTGCTTGTCATTTCCTTTTGTCTTTTCGATCAATAATTTTCTGGAGTTCCAATTTCGTGTGTGGAAAATCGGTGGCAACTGCAAAATAACCTTTTTTGGGGAAACGGGTAGGGAAGCAACATTTTGATGCAGAAGAATTAAGGGTTTTGTTTTGTGGTTCAACTCAAATATCAGGTTAGCCACTAAATGGTAGAAGTATAGGTTTGATGCTTAGAACTGATAATGGAGATTGAAGGAAAGAGAGGCTTTTGTAAATTTGGATTCTGATTAAACCTGTAAGGGACGCACTTTGAGTGTATATCATATTTTATGTTTCTTCGTTGCGACTATATCTGCTGGGCTGAAAGTAGGTCCTGTTTATTATTCTGGGAACTTTAAGAATCAAGGATGAGCTGTTGATGACTGGAAACCTTGTAATCTCACTGTGTAAGGAACAGAATACTTAGCTTTGAAAATGGAGGATCCAAGAGTAAATGAAAAAATAAATAAATTAAATAGGCATATGATCTAAGACAAACCATTAGGAGATTGGTTACTGATAAATACTTAATCGTC
This sequence comes from Macadamia integrifolia, assembly GCF_013358625.1. Lineage (NCBI taxonomy): Eukaryota > Viridiplantae > Streptophyta > Magnoliopsida > Proteales > Proteaceae > Macadamia > Macadamia integrifolia. Next base: position 28,297,132 of record NC_056566.1, on the reverse strand, counting down.
CTGTCATGAATTTCCAATCTTCCTAGTCCCCAGTTCTGCAGATCATGCAGTGGACAACTGCTGAGGTATGATTTTGTGGGCTGTTCTGAAAAGTGGAAACCAACTACCGCCTTTTGTCTGTTCTGCCTGCTTTCTTCCCCCATGTAATTTGCATGCTCCATTTCTGCATATTGGCTGCTTGTGTGATGTAGTATTCAATTAGTGCAGCCGAATTGGTTGATGCAGCAAGGTTTTTTCCCATTGCTACTGTTACTGCATCAAGAAGTAATCAAAACGGTGAAGAATATACAATATTTTATTAGCTCTTTCTGAGTCTTATTGGTGCAACCGAATTGGTTGAAGCAGCATGGTTTTCTCCCATTTCTACTGTTACTGCATCAAGAAGTAATCAAAACGGTGAAGAATAATGGCTCTTTCTGAGTCTTATTGGGTAGAACTTGTTTTTGGATGTTTATAAATTCAATTAAATGTCTGAATCAGATGAGCACTATTACTTATAATGTTGAGCTCAGAGGTTGTAAATTTGTTTTACTACCTGATTGAGAAAGAGCATTAAACAAGGAGGCAGTTTCTTGGACAGGATGTGGCCAAAAACTAACTGAGCATATTTGTATACCATTGCTTTCCACATCTTGTGGTTTAGAGTAGAAAGTTGAGAGCCTCGTATCAGATTTTTCTTCCACCAAAGTTACTTGAGTTCATTAGCTCATGCTTCTTGGGACTCACAACTTGATTCAACTTGTTCATAATTGATGTGATACCCAAAAAGCCATAGGAATCCTGGAAAAGTGAGATAGCAGAATAAGCAGGCTATTGGATATAATCCCTGGGTTTTGGTAGGTGTGAAAGAGACTTTTCCATTGACCTGAACTGTCATCTTGCAATGGTGGCAGTTAATTATCACACATCATATCTCTTTATTTCTCTCCCTCTCTGTGTGAACATGTGTGTTCATTCTCCCATGAACAAATCACTGAGCTTACTCAACTCAATAAACTTACTAGTTAATTGAATGTTTGGGTCTTGCAGCTACAATGTTTCTTCGCCTTTAGGCAGTTTTCTTTTTCCTCCCCCACCCCCACCCTGCATATCATTTTCCAGTGTGTGTATGTCCATAATTTGTCTTCATGACTAATGACTGTAATTCAATGTTTCAGAGAAGCAAAAGGAGTCGTATAAAAATGCCAAACAAGTGAGCAAGTACAAGAAATTGCTGAAGCAACAAAGTGAAACGGGGAACAATTTTTTGGCAGCCACAGAATCACCAGAGGTTTTTACCTATTTTTCTTTTAGCTTTCAAGCAGACTATTTGATTATTGTTCTTGCTGGGTCCATTAAATCAAGAGAATTGGACATCTTGTTTTTATGGCCTAATTTGGCTGTGGAGGTATTAAGATGGAGTAAATTGCCATTATCCAGGCTAATGAGACACTTCTATTAATCTCATCAACACTGGAAATCTTATGTGAACCATCGTGATTATGATTTTGTTTGATGTGGTTATTGTCTATCAGCTTAGTGTAATATTTAAGATCATTGTCGATCTAATTTTTCTTGTAGCATGATGTGTAACCACGAACCATCATTTTCGACTGTTATTACAGGATAACACCAGAGGTGGAGCTGATATAAAGATGAATGAGAAGAACAAGAAGAAGAAGAGCACGAATAGTTTGGGAGAATTGTATGAAAAGAAGCGTGCAGAGGACGAGAAGGCAAAGATGGAGAGAGAGGCAATCATCCAAGCTAAGAAGGAAGCAAGAGAAGAAGCTGAAGCTCGAAGGAAGGTAGTGAGAGAGAAGATGTTTAAGAAGACGCGATCAGGTCAACCTGTTATGAAATACAGGATTGAGAATCTCTTACAGACTATTCAAGGTTCTACAGATTAGATGGCATCTGCTGCCTACTGTAGCAATTTCTAGTCCAAACTTTTCTGGATGGTCACTAGAAAATCCGAATTTTGTATTGTTTTCTGATCCCTATATTGCTATTTTATCTGGAAGGTAGATGGTACACAAGTCTGAACAAGGTTCGACAGACTCACAATTTGGGTATAGTGAGGATAGAAATCCTCTCCATAGAGCCCATGGACCATAGAGTGATCTCACAACTGGGTGACCTTGAGATGTGTGCCCAAGACCTCCCGGTTGTGAGATCACTCTATAGTCCATGGGCTCTATGGAGAGGATCCAGATCCAGTATAGTGACAGTCATTTTAGTTGTTGCCAATTTTGCCAAGGAAAATTCATCCAAAAAAAAATTAAAAATTGCACATCTCCTACATCAGTGCAGGGGTCATTTAGAGCGCCCGTGAAAGCTTTAAGGGAAAATTACATGATTACCCACTTGTGGGTTTCGTTTTACAAAATTACTCATCAAAAGTTTCAGTTAACAAAAATATCCAAAATTAGGTTTCCCTTCACAAAATTACCCACTTAAAGTTTAAGTTAACAAAAATACCTAAAATTGAGTTTGGGTTTACAAAACTACCCACTCAAAGTTTTAGTCATAAAAAAATACATGATTATATGTGGAAGATGAAGAATCACTATTTTGGGTAGTTTTGTAAACTCAAACCTGATTTTGGGTAATTTTATAAATTCAAACCTAATTTTGAGTATTTTTGTTAACTAAAACTTTTTGTGGGTAATTTTGTAAAAGGAAACCCAAAAATGGGTAATCATGTAATTTTCCCAAACTTTAACAAGGGTGGGATATTTATATCTCGTAGGGGCTGAGTCAGTTATTTCGTTGGGGGTTGTGTCTGACCAGAGGAAACATGTTCTTAGACATGCTCCATTTTTTCCTTTCCAAGGGATTGTTTTCCCACGATGCCAGTGAGGATAATCTCTCACACCACAGCAATGGTGGAACTGAAAAGAGTATCAAACGAGGGAGACCACTACACATACATTGTGAGAATATTTTTTGATAATAATAGAAAAAAAACTGCCAGGGCAATAGACACCGGCATCATACGGAAAATTTTCTCATTTTAATAAGAAAAAATTTATTAATGAGAGGAAAAATAATAAAGAAAAAGGGAAAAGCTTCCCACAACACCAGCATGTCGAACACTTTTACACACCACCAAATATTTGACATATCTAAAATAGCAACTCATCTTGGAAGGTTCAAAAGGGGGAATTCTCATACGCCTGCGTAAAAAACCACTACCAAATATTTGAAATATCTAAAATAGCAACTTATTGAAGGATCGAAAGGGGGAAATCTTCATATGCCTACATATGAAAAAAAAAAAAAAAAAAAAAAAAGGGAATAGTGAAATGTGTCAAAAAACACTCCTGTTGGAAGATTCGAAAGGGGATCCCTCAAACGCCTGCATAAAAAAAAATGATGAATAGTGAAATGTGTCATATAACATTCATGTTGGAAGATTCAAAAGGGGAAACCCTCACACGCCCACATCAGAAAACAAGCGAAAGAGGGAACCTTCTCCCTAAAGAAAATGTGCATCTGAGGATTAGATAAAATTAAGAGTATATAATTTGGATTAACTGAATATATGTTTAACTCTAATCATAGTTTCCTCTTGGGTTGTTTTGGTCATATACAATTCTTATGTGTTTGTTAAACTTTTTTTCTCATATATTCTGATGGGTACATGCGTCAATAGCTACTTCTGCTTCATTATGGTAGTTCAATTGGCTCTATCAAGGTATTTATGTCCCATAAATGGTCCCTTGGAAATTTAGGGCAAAACGTTGGTCCTGTGTCTCATTTTTAAAGCTTGAGTTGAACCATTATAGCCCAAAACAAGTAAAGCCCAACTACAATAGGCTCTCATACTCATTTGCAAAGTCAGCCCATTTGCACCTTTAATCTCCATCTTAAAACCCTTACCTTTTTAAGAGAAACACTATATTCTATGTTTTGAATGACTATCATCATCATTATTCAAATTAGGGTTAGCTAAAGGTCCACATTTTATGACAGATTTTGATCGATCACTTGAAGTAGGGCCAGAAGGATTATTAGTCAATGAGGTCATGCTCAGTCATGGACTTATGTATCTGATCGGCTGTATTGGCCAGATAGTAGAATGATGGTACAAACTACAAATCAAGGAGAGAAAATTAGTAAAAAAAGACAAGAGAGGGTTTCTTGAAAGGTAGTGTGACCCGTGTTAGAGTGGAGGCCAATTAGAGCGTGCATGGAAAAATCAACAAGGATAAAATTTCTAGCTTTCATGAGGGGTGGGGTGATCATTTGCCTCTTATGTTTGGACACATGGATCATGCTGACTTTTAGGCTTATATCTGAATTGGGGCTACTAAAAAAAGAAAGAATTGAAGGGGGATGGGGGGGGGGGGGAGGGGAGGAAGCATTCGATCTAGATAATTATAATTGATTTGTCTTAATATTGGTATCGATATCAATGGTTGATACTAGTATCGATACTATGAACTAAATTCATATGCTGAGTTTGTGGGTTAAGAATTGGAATTAATATGCTTGTATATTCAAATTCCAGTGCTCAAGAGTAATAACCAATCCATAGTCTACAATTTAGATAAAGATTTAAAAACCTAGAATCGGAGAAGAGATTGGTCTCCATCGATTCTTATTTGAATTAAATTGACATCTCTTCCTCCACTAGTATTTTTTCACAACAAAACACATACATAAATCATATATATTTTTTTAAATAAAAATAAAGTTATGAAAAAGATCCCAAATGAATTGGTTCATCGTTTTGTAAGATCTCATTTTTGGTATTGCATGATTCCACAAATCATCCAGAGTGAGTGAGATTGGAACCTAAATCTTAGAATTACAAATAAGAAGTAAAAGATTTTTCACATAATTTTTTGAGTTCTTTTTTTTTCCCAAAGAAGAACTGAAGATTTTGTTATACTGATTAAACTAAAAAAAAATAACGAAAAAAGATCAAATAGCATTCATGAAACCTTGATTGTGGTTACTCTGTAACTCAAGAGAGTCGGAAAAAAAAAACCATTTGTGAACTGAGAAGCCCAATGGAGTCAAACTCCATTACTGCACAGACATGTCCAGCAAAGTCGCCTGTTTCATTAAAACCATGGATCAGGGCATTTAGGTAAACTCCGAAGAATTTAGTGCGGTAGGTGTCCATTAGCAAAACTTCCAGACTAAATTTGTATTAATGACTGATGCAAAAGTAGCCCTCTTTATCGTAGTAGAGTAGTAGTAGTAGTAGTAGTAGTGGAGTCTGCAACAGTAGAAAAGGAAATATAGAGAAAGAAGTGACTGAGAAAGCACTGTTTGATATTGGTATGGATTGATAGATAGATACAAATTTTCAAAAAGAGAGCGTGAAAATTCAGTTTGCTGTTCAGATCTTCGAAGCCCATATGCCCTTTTAGAGATCCTTCTATACCCTCTCTTTTTCACTTTTTTTTTCCCCGGCGAATCTCATGTCAGTTTCCGACGATCATCCGATCATTTGAACGGCTTGCAGGTCGTCAATTCGGGATTTGGAGGACCTGAGGTCAGTTATCTATCAAGTTTACAGATTCTATAACGAGTTTGATAGACCAAATGAAATGGGTTTTTGGTTTTATGGGTTACCTTACAGGTTCTTAGGTTGATTTCAGATGGGTTTCTGTTCTGACTTCTGATTGAGTTTTATGGTTGCTTTTGGGTCTCTGGGCGATCTGATCGAGTTAATTTTTAAGTATTGTATATGGGTTGTTTGAGACTTCAAGAATGTTGATTGGAATTCATGGGGGATTTCGTTAATGCGACCTGGAGTTTTGCAGTAGGGAATTATGCAGATCAGATAATTTACGGCAATTTTTTAGCTCATTTCTGCCTTTATAGAAAGGGTTTTGGTTGGTTTTTCATTACTGGGAATATTTGGAAGCTCTGAGCTTCATAAGCCCTAAATGGTTGATATTTCTTACTGCGCCCTTGAGTTGATTTGTTGATGGGCTTTGCCGTGGTCGTTGAGTTAGCTTTGAACCTTTCGAGTTCATTTTCATGTCGATTATCTCGTGTCAGAATTGAGAGTTTGCAGGTTCCATCTAAGTTTTTTTTTTTTTTTTTGGTGAATAAATAATTCATTACCAAGCGAAGAAGGAAAAGATTATAGCCCTGAAAAGGGGAGGGGGAAGAAGATAGAGACTCAGAGGGAATTACCGTTCCTGATGATGGAGCTAGGAAGCTCCCAGAGTTTGTAATATGGCAATTTCTAGGGGAGGGGTTACAGGTGGAATAATTCCAAGACATTTTTGCTTTGACGTCAAAGAAGATGAAGCCCCAAATCTTCTCTAGTGGGTGGGAATTGGAGGTCCATTTCCGATGACTTTTTTCCATCCATATTTGGCTTATTGTAGTGCAGAAGGCCAATCTTCCAACAATATCACAAAAAGACTTTCCCTGAAAAGTCATGTCCACCCAAATCCACTCCCTTTGGAGGGGAAGGATTCTCCTATTGACGGCCAGCATTTGGCAAGGATTCCTTTCCATCTAAGTTTACCTAAACAAAAAAGAGGCTAATGGGGTTTTGAATCCAAATTGTTAATTCATTTTTAGTTTTATTTACCTGGGAAGAAAAATAACTTTCAGAATAGTCTGAGGCAATGAGTCATTTGTTCTAATTTTGTAGGGTTCTTATCGTCTTCTTCTCCCCTTATTCTCCCCCCTCCTTTTTCTCTGTTTTGTATTTTATTCATTTTATATGTTTGTTATAATGTCCAGGCATGTATAAAAACCAGTTGCAAGAATTAGCTCAGAGAAGCTGTTTCAACCTGCCATCTTATGCTTGTATTCGTGAAGGACCTGATCATGCACCTCGGTTTAAAGCCACTGTCAACTTCAACGGGGAGACCTTTGAAAGTCCAACCTTCTGCACCACCCTGAGACAAGCAGAGCATGCTGCAGCCGAGGTAGCACTCAACACACTTTCAAAAAGGGGTCCCTCTAGATCTCTAGCTGCAAGAGTGTTGGTAGGTGTCTGACTTATGATATTTCTTTTCATATTCTGTCGTTTTGTTGACATTTGATTTCTGCTTGCCTCTTCTGCTGCTTATTTTTTTGGTTCCTTCTGATATTTTATTTTATTGATACTGCTCACTCCACTTATTACTATTAGTCAAAGATCAGCTTGGATAAGGGGATAAAAAAAGTCTTAAATTTAATTCTTGCACCAACATGGGTAGCTACTAGCTACTAGGTACCCTTGATCATTAGCTGATAATGAAAAAATATGCAGCATTTTGGTTCTGCTGCAAAAACATAGTATGGGAAAAGTAGAATGCGTCTCCAACATGAAAATTTTCATTTGGAGGAACAGAATCAGGGGCCTGATTTAGGCCCTCAACCGAGAATCTTTGTTGATTAATTGATGGGATATATCCGGTCTGTGAAGATTATGAAGCTCCTTATCCTCTTCAAGGATTAACGGATGTTTACTGTGTTCTCCATGTGACATAATGTAGGCTCTCTTTGTTATGATTTCGATTTGTATTTATTAACTTTTTTTTAGAAATTATTTGTGACAATAAATTATGGACCACAAATAGTATTCGTTTGGTTACTATTTATAAAATAGATTATATAATGAGAAAATAGGTTCAGTTTTCACATTCAGCTTTGAGCTTCGAGCGAGAGAGATGATAGGATTTGAGGTTTTTTATTGGAAAAGTATAAAACATACTGAAGTTACCTATTTACTATTGATTTTGAGTAGTTTAGCGTATGTGCTCATTTATGGTAGTAAAAATCAACATAAATGATTTGTTGCCACAAATCACAAATAGTTTGAGAGTAATTTGTGATTTGTGATTTATTATAAATAGAAATAAGTACCATAAATTATACCAAACACTTGTAAAAATAGAAACAAGTCAAATAAATACAAATAGAAATCAAACCAAAGAGAGCCGTAGTTGGAGAAATTTTCTCTTATATTAAATTGTACTACTCTCAATTGAATGCATTTTGTATCATTACTCAATACTGTGAGTTCCATTATGGTTCACAATTTAACCACAACATTTTGAATCTTAGAGGCATGCTAATACATTATAAACAGTGTTGAGTGTTCAGTTGAATCTTTCACCTCTATCTGGTGCATCATAGTAACCTGGTTGACACAAGACAGTTGGGACTTTGAAGGGTTGAAAGGGTGAGGTCTGCCTGTAAGCATCTAGAAGAAACTCCAGATCAGTATTGTTGCACAGAATGTTGAAATTGAACTATTACTGTTCAGATGGCAATTGATGTTGAGGATTGTGATCAATCTGTTAGTGTAATACAGAGGTGGTAACACATGATAGAATAAATTAAGAAAAGAAAAACTGACTTTATTAAAAGACTGAAAGTCCAAAACTGAGTAGTTACCCTTGTCATCCTTAAATCATCATGTCCAGGTCTATCCTCATGGATGATGGGGTACTTGCCATTGTGGGCTTAGATATTTTCACACTTTCATCTCCAGCACATGTCGCTCTTATTCCATATTTGTTATTCTTACTCCTGTGTTAGTGGGGGAATGATGTGACATGCAACTTGAAATTTTTGTCAGTGTGACTACTAAGTTACAGCAGTGAATAATTTGAATAAGTTCCCCGTTTATCTTTTGGTAATTTTTGGGCTATTTCAACTTGGGGATGCTTCTGTTAGTTGTCATTTATCAGTTGATTAATTTCCACATTGTTGCCTTTATTCCCTTATAGGCTCTGTTTGAAAGATGTGTGAAACGGAAGATTTCAGTAAAACTAACATTTTTATTCGTTAGACCTGCAAATTTTCCTATTATGTAAATTTTACTTGGAAAGAAATGGAGCAATAAGTTTTATTGCCATCAGGTGAGGAAAAGTAGCATGCTCCTGTAAGATGCATGTTTATACACCTATTTCTGTGCTCCTAAAATTTTCCCCACCCTCAGTATTGTGGAAACTGACCCTCTTTTATATAGATAACTAGTTTTTCATTGCTAGAAGGAGCCTGCGGAATTTTTATAGTGGCAAAATTGGAATAAAAATAGGTGGAAAAACCTGCCCATGTTTGTAAAAGTACTCTAGAGGGATTTGTACATTGTCCTGTAGGTTGGGGTTGTTGGGGAGCATTTGCTAACCTATCTTCCTGGTGGTTGCTGGTTCGAGTTAGGAAACAGCCTCTATGCGAAGCAGGGTAAGGCTGCATACATTTGCCCCTCTCCAGACCCTGCAGTAGTGGGAACCTCGTGCATTGAGTACAGCCTTATTGTATTTTCTGGATGATACAGTTTCACATTCATGGTTGGGCCAACTTGGCTCGTTCTAGAAACTGGTGAAGGTGGACCAGGTCCAAACCTCGTTTTATCCTTTATGGTTCAATAGGGTTGTCTAGGATATTTTGTAATTTGAAGTTTATTTATTTACTTATTATTATTATTATTATTATTATTATTATTTTGGTAGAGATTAAATTATTTCTTTACTGGTGTTAGCTACGTAGGATTGAGGGTCCACATTATCTTGGAACTCTATTTTTATTCTTAGAGTTTGATTTCAATATAGGTTTACAATATAGCTAGTCTTTTATTTTCTATTTATATACAAGCTTGTAATCAACGTCTGATAGATTTTTGGAATGAGAGAATTTTGAGTTGCTTAATGTTACCAATGTGGTGCATCTACACCGGCCTTGTGGCTGCCTTCTCCTATCCTGTGCTCTTTCTCTCTCCAGCTTACCTTCATATCTTCCCATCTTCTCTATTCTTCTTTTCCTCTTTTATTCCCTGTTCTAACAGCACCCGAGATTACCCACGATTCTGGTTGTATACTCCTTCAAGTGTTCTTCAGTCTGCTTCATATTTTGGCAGTTAAAGTCACCACCATAAAATGACTTAGTACCCTAGGAACTACCGCCAGATCCATCCTCAGGGCTGAGATCGAACCAGAAATCATCACTGATTCTGCAAGTTACCGTTGAGAGCTGGTTCAGGTCTTTGGTTCTCCTCCATTGCTCTACCTGTATGATTTCAAACATTAGGGAGGGAGAATTATTCGACCGAAATTTTTAGTTGAACGGTGCTGTGATGGTGGAGTTCTCTTCTTTGAATCAATCGCTGTTTTCCGCCGCGGTTATTGTCTTGAGGTGCCTTCTTTCCCTACACTTAGTTCGAGCCACTACCACTAGGTCATTCACGGTCAGCTTTGATTCGATCCACATCCATGCTGGTTCTGTGATCCGGACCATCCAATCTGGAATTCTACGTATCAATGGAAGTGGCTTCACTTTGAAAGCATTTGTTTCACTTTTCATGCTAAAGGGAGGCTGTTTCCACTCTAGATTGAGATAACAGATTGGGTCTAGAACCTAAGAGATTGATTGAGTTCAGTTCCATTAAAATTTTTGGGGTGGGACAAAAAACAGGTTCGGAAATGGCCGGATTAGCAGGAGATAACCTCAACCTCAACTCGTGGCTTTTGTTTTAAAGCCTTGATTCATTGATTTCCTAAAATAACCCTTCCTTATTCCTTTGTCCTAGTTTGTCCATGTGTTGGAAACATTTCCAAGTTTATTCCTTTATAAAACTAGTTTGCAATCTTTGTTGTATTTACAGAATTCCCATTTTCTTCCTACTTTGTACACTTGGGTTAGCCCATAGCGGACCCAAATAGGTTATTGTGACTCGGGTTCCGCATCAGTTGGTACTACTCTTAACTGTACTCTAGGAATTATGGAAATTTCATCTGGCACTTCATTTCCAGCTTGTTTGTCAATTTGAAATCCTTTCTGTTCTTTTAAAAGTGAGCTAAGCATGATCGAAACTCTTTGCACTTTATGACAGCTCTCTTTTTGCTGACCCCCCCGGAGTAGGTTCATATTTTGTGTTTCACTGTGCTGTTGACTTATTTCATGTGGTCATGTGGGATCTTCCTCTCTTCTTGATAGAAGCACAATAAGACTAAACACCAGGCCTTTAGAAGCAGCCAAAGAGCCCTATTTGGCCATGGTATAGCAAGTCTTGAGGAGATGTAACATGGTTTCTATTTGATAAAGATGCAGATACTTGACTAGGTGGAAACCTAATAGATTTTCCTTTTGCCACATGGTGAATATGAGCTTCTGGTCACTCAGGGATGACCTAAAGAACTTGTTTCAGCAGCAGCTAGGTGCAAGCTACAGTACCAGAAAAGGAAGAAGGCAAGGCCAGAATCCTAGTCTCTCTAGGAATCCTATTACTATTCTCTCTAAGAATCCAATTCTGTTTGGGAATCTTATACCTAGTCCAAATCTTATGCCTCGTCTGATTTGGAGTTCTGTTTCAATTTCTTTTCATGTTTTGGCTGTGTATTTGTCCTAGTTCAGGTAGGATTAGGATTCTATTAAGTCCAATCCTGTTTTGAATCTTTGATTAGGTTACTTTATTAAGTCAAGTCCTAGTTTCCTACAATTATTAGGAATTTGAGTGCGGACTATATTCTAAGTCTATGTTTTGTCTTCAGAGTCGCAGTTTGAGTAGAGTGTCAAACACTAGTCTGTTTTGACTATTCCAAGTCAGTTTAGAACTTTATAGAGTCAGTTTATAAACTCTATAGATAGATGTAATGGCCTATTCTCATAGGCTCATACACAAATGTATGAGTTAATAAGTTTCAGTTTTTCTGAAACAAGCTGGTTCTTTCTATCCTTCTTGTATTACAATTTTTGGTCACAACTTCCAACTTCCATATCCTGTGACCTTAAAATATTTGCCGTATTTTTTTAATCCAGGTTTGCTTTGACTGATATTCTGATTGTTGTTCTGATTTACCTAATAAGAGTCTACCATAGTCTACTTCGCAGACCTTTTCTACTTATTAAACTGATTCCTTTACCTAAGTTTCCGGATAGTCAGATTTGTTTTACTCAAGTTATTAGCTTTTCTTTGTGTTTGGTTCTCATTCCTTGGACCTGTGATCCTGTTGCAAGTTAATCTTCTCCTGGTTCGAGGTTGTTCTATATCAGAACCATTAGGGGAATAGGAAAAATGTGGTAGAATATGTTTGTATGTCATTCTGTCCTTTGTGTGCTTGATATGCACTTATGGTTCGACTCAGGTCCAACTTTCATCTAGGTGATGATCCATGTTTTACAAGAGTAATTTTGAACTTGTAATGCCTGAATGTATTAGAAGATCATGGCTACACTCTTCAAGAACCCTATGTAGCTCCATTTGAGGCATTATTATGACGTTGTGGTGAATGCAGGTCTTATCTTCGATTAATACTTGGTAACAATCATTGGAAATGATTATTGCCTGGGCTCTCTTATGGATTTATTTTTAGTTTTTATTTGTACCTTCCTCTGGGGGAATGTAACTGATTGTTTGTGTTCTTTCATTTGGTATATTTCTGGTGCACAGGATGAAACTGGAGTTTACAAGAATCTGCTTCAAGAGACGGCCCACAGAGCGGGGTTAAACCTTCCTACATATACAACCGTCCGATCTGGACCAGGTCATGTTCCTGTATTTTCTTGCACAGTTGAGCTTGCAGGAATGAGCTTTACTGGAGAGCCAGCTAAGACCAAGAAGCAAGCACAGAAGAATGCTGCCATGGCTGCTTGGTCTGCCCTGAAACAAAGTATGTGCTGTTCTTTTACCTTTGATGTTTATCTAGAGTCTGCTTCCCTTGTATGGGGGAATTATTAGATTCAGTTATGTAGCATGCAAATATAGTTGGTGCATGTATCCCTTCCTGTGGGCCCATGGATAACTTTTTTTTGTGGGGGGTTGGGGGAGCCTCCTGCACCTTGTATACTCTTCTTTGCTGTATGCTGCTTCTTTTATGAATTTTGGTTGCCATGATCCAAAACACAGATTTTTCGCGTTCGTTTTAATCCATACAATGCCCTTTCAAATGATTGTATATACTTGTTCAGATTGGAAAACTAATTAAACTGTGATTAAAGGGATATATTAACCTGATATGGTGGTTAATTTTCTTATTGGTACTCATGCAGTGTCCCACCTTGGCTCTTCTTCTTCCTCTTCTGGGTTGGAATCTGAAGGGAATGAGGAGCAGGAACAGGTTGTCGTGGCTCGCACTCTTGCTAGCTTGCGTCCAGCAGAGGCAAATAAATCAACTCAAAACGACCGGCAACGTGGGCGTCGGAGATCAGCTCCTGCTCGTAGGACCACAAAGCCTGGTAGCACAAGCATATCATTGTACCCGATGCACTACCAGAGTTGGAATTATTCTAATTTCTTTCCTGAAATGGCAATGTACCAAATGTACCAAATGTGGCAGCAGGAACAGGCATCCCAGCAGCAGAGCCGCCTGTTGACTCATCCAGTAGCACCGACTCTTCCGCCTGGTCCTCATGTTGTTCCATTTATTCAGTCTATATTCCAGCCAGAACATGGGCACTATGTTCCAGTAAGGGAGCACGAACAACCCATCCAGGCTGTGCCAGGAGTATCAATGCCTACCTCAGGTCCATCTTTATACTTTTCAAACCCTTTGATGCCAGTTCCTGTTGGGAGTAGGTCCCAGGTAACCATACAGGAGATTCAGGAAGAGAGAACACAAATGAGTGAAGAGTGGCTTCATAGTGATGCAGATGGTGATGGGCGGAAGGTGAATATACAGCCAAATGCCTCTGGATTTTCTCCAGTAGAAGCTGCGAATGCTCCTGTTTCTGGTGTCAGTCATGCAGATCCATTAGTCCGGGAGACAACACGGGAGGTGGATAAACAAAAGAATGTTGAGTCCGATCCCAGCATTAGGCACGCTGTACAACTGGAAGGGGGCCAAAGCGAACGTATTGAATGGGCCTCTCGGGGGTCCACAGATGCTGGATATGTTCCCAGATCGACAAACCCTGGTCATGCTGAGTTCCGGTTGCGTCAGTTGCATGGTCTTGATTCATCTCAGTCCAATCCCAGGCCACATCATCACCCCAGAGGAGTTTCTCCAGTGATGGCTCATAGTTTTAGGCGTCCTACCACTCCAGCTCCTGTTATGATTAGAACTGTTGGGCGGCCTGCATCTTCAGTGAGCCCCAAACTGGAAAGCTCGAATCCTCGAGTGCCTGCTCCAGCTGCAATCAGGACCGCAGCTTCTACATGTGTACCTAGACCTTGGCCAAGAGGAATGATGACTGGAGGAATGCCTTCTAATATGATGGCTCCAGCAGTTCACATCAGATCAGTTGTCCCAGTCTGTGCAGCACCACCGGCAAGGAAAATTCCAGAAACTAACCAGGATGGATTGTTATCAGGTGGTGAGCGGAGAACTAAGGAGCCAGAAGATGTGAAAGCATCAGGCTTGGAGCTGGGTAAGCTTCGAATATGAGCAGCATATATATAATTTTTAAGTTACTTTTATCTGTTGGATGCTTCCTGATTATCTCATATTTATAGAATGCATCTTTATTTCTCTCAAACTTAGCTTTGGGTTTAAATTTCTTTTTTCCTTAAATGTGTCAATAGAGCATTAAGCCTGGACCTATGCTGGTTCCAATGGCAAATTGGGTACCTTGGTGGCCTCATCCATTGTGCAGCCATGGGCTTTGCCTCACCATGTTCCCTCTCTGGCCGAGATGGGTAGCCCTTTACTTAACAGCCATGGAAGGTTTCAACACATAGTTGTCTCGGCATCTAGGCGACCCAATGCATTGAAAGGGTCCTGGACATCAAGGCAACACTAACAAGGTACCTAAGCGACGCCTTGACAACTATGGTTCAAGGAATATGTGGTTCTTTTGTTGCATTCTTCAGAATATGTGATGCGACCTCTATTTCATCTGGAGAAACCTTTACAGCCACACCAGTAACGTCCTCTTGTAGATTATGGGAGCATTCAGATGAACTCTGCTTTGCTTCTGTTGCTAGTCCATAAAAAGGTGGGTCTGTGCATCTGCAACAAAGAGCAATTTCATAAGATCTTTTCAGTATCTCCATCTTTCAGAAAGGATGTTTCTTGTGGCCTCTTCAGTTTCAATTTTTTTTATAAGATGGAATAATATAATTGGATCTGCTTGATAAGCCAAGAGTCAACACCATATTACTTAAATCCAAACAAAATTGAGAGTCCAATATTCCTGAATTTTTTTTTTCTTGAGATCTGTAACCTAAGTTAGATCTACATTTGCAAATTTGAAGAAGATTTAGTGTCATTGTGTATTTCCTCAACTTCTCTCATTAATTATATTTTGTTAAAAGGTAAATTTTTCCTACGGGGGAGTGTGGTTCTTGCGCATGTGTGTGAGTCAATGGGAGTGGGTTGGCGAATTTTCAAATTAAGTGGTAGTTTTAGAGATGCTTAAACTAACTTAGCTACTAATTCCATAGCTTTTCCTATTATGTTTTATGTTAAGCTTATCTTTATTTTGCTCTTGTCTGTTCTAGAGTCACAGTTGTAGGGTGGTATTAAATATTAATCCTATAATATCCAGTGAATTTAAAAGGACTAGGAGATTATAAACCTATCACTATATCAAACAATATTTGGTAAATGAAGATGAGATAAGATGGGAATCAACAAAGCTTAAGCTACCCACTTTAAGGAAAAGTTGTACATTATTAACTAGTAGGTAGCACTCATATCATGTGTTTGGACAGAATAATGACTATGTATGTGTTTTTATTAACTATGAAATTCGAATAGGGAAAAGGCTGGGTATGTTGGCGGTATACCTAGATCTGTATTTATCTCTCTTCTTTCCCTTGGAAAATTCTTCTATGTCCTTCCAATAGGTTGAGTTGCTAACTTTAGGAAAGCAGGTGGCATACCTAACTTCTTCCCATTAAAAGATTACTTTATACTTGCTTCTACAACAAATCCACAAATTATTTAAGATAGGAACGGTATGTGATCACATAATCGGGTTGAGTTTTGACCTAATGAGCTTGGCATTTATATAAGATCACAACAGTGACCAGACATCTCCAAATAGGTGCTCCAACCATACTGCAAGCACTGTGACATTGGTCCAACCGTACAACAAGCCTTGTTAATTGGACATAGTCTTTTCATAACTCCAATATATATATATATATATATATATATATCTATATATAAAGATATAAACTATTTTTTATTTAATTTTATGAATAATGATTTATGTTCAAAGAGTCCCAAAAAATATATAAGGGGTCACAAAAACAAGGGCATAAACAAACTATTATCTCATTCTCCTATCGAAATGTTTCCATTTTATAGAATGTAGTCAGTGCGTGATTTCAAAAAACATGTCTACAATCAAAATGGTTTTGCAATTAAAAAAAATATATATTTTTGAACAGTCCCAAAACATCCAACTATGAACTAACAAAAATCTAAAAAGTATAATAATAATGATAATAATAAAAGAAAGAGGATTTCAACATGCCATTGTGGAGGGAATCTCACACGCCACACCAATGGCAGCATGGAGAATGGTATCATCCACATGGGCCCACATGGTCAGGTTAGGAGAGAAAGAAAAAAAAAAAAACCCATGTGAGTGGAGTGGGAACTTTTTTTTCCCTTAAAAAACAGTTACCATATTAATAAAAATTCTATTTTAAATGAAGTAGTTGGGACATCAGCAACCAAACTCACCCTTAGTGGCTTCTTAACCTGTCTCATGTATTTGTTTATTGGGCTTTTACCTTTATAGGAACTCATTCCAATCCTCTAACTGGGCCGCTATTCAAAGCCCATTAATGTTTGAAAAGATAATTCTAATACCGACCCTTGACATGATAGCCTTTATCTTTTTCTCCACAATCCACATCACCTTGGTCCAATCCCTTTTTGCCACGTGGATAATTTTTGATGACATGGCATGGCCCAAGTGGTCGGGGACAGGTAGGAGAAAAAAAGTGTGAGTGTGAAATGTGTGTTCTGCTTTGACTTTATAAGGACTTGAAATGGGGAAGATTGGAATTTCCGGCCACAATATATAAAGGAGTGGTTGGATTTTAGTAAGCTTTTACGTCGTTTTTCCGTTTGTCGGAGAGTCAGAAAAGCGGAGATCTCTCTCAGGGAAGAGAGAGAAAGACAGTTTAGAAATTCTCTCTCTATCTCAACGACCTCAGCTCCGTTTATCTTCTGCTGCGAGAAGATTTAGTGAGAGTGAGATCGAACGAAGCGGAGCTTTCTCTCTTTTCCTCTTCCTGTTTCTCTCTGTAACATTCTCCATTTCACTCCATCTGCAACTTTAAAGGTGGATCGCCAATCATAGAAAAGTAAGTTTTTTTACTGTTTCGCTTTTCCTTTTCCTTTTAATTGGTTGTTGTTGACTGCCATAAATTGTGGCAATTTCAAATGATTACAAATTTTGCTTTGTCGGAGAAAGTTTGGGTTACTGAATTAGGGTTTATGTTTCGCGCCTTTTTCTTTTTTAGCTTCTGTATGATTTGGATGATCGGAGCAGATCTATAGGGTTCCGAGTTGGATGAGGAGGTGGTTGGCTTGTATTTTGAATTCTTGGACGATCGGGAGGGATTAGACGGAGGGGACGATAGTAGAATATGTTGAGAGATGAGGCTTCGGTATAGGAGAGATGGGGTGTGTGCTTGGAAGAGAGATTTCGTCCGTGGTAGGTTCGGAGGTGAGGGAGAAGGAGAAGGAGGTTGAGAGGGAGAAGGAAAGGACCTTGTCTGTTCCATCCGGGAGGAAATTGCAGGTATCGTTCTCAACGATCGAGACCACTGCGGTTCAGAATGGGGAGAACCAGAAAGAGGAGAATCAGGATGGGAGTCAACGACCACGTGGGGAGAGGAGAAGGTCGAAACCGAATCCGAGACTGAGCAACCCACCAAAACATGTACATGGGGAGCAGGTCGCTGCTGGGTGGCCTTCTTGGCTTTCTGCTGTTGCCGGTGAGGCGATCAATGGTTGGACTCCTCGTCGGGCTGACACCTTCGAAAAGCTCGATAAGGTATGTCAGTTGCTCTCTCCACCCTTCCCCCCAAAGAGAAAAGATAGATATAAAATCAGCTAGTTTTGTTTCTGATGGTGATACCCTGACTCATATTTCTTAGATTGGGCAAGGAACTTACAGCAACGTATACAAAGCTAGAGATACTTTGACTGGGAAAATTGTTGCCCTAAAGAAGGTCCGGTTCGATAATTTAGAGCCTGAAAGTGTGAAGTTCATGGCTAGAGAAATTCTAATCATACGGCGACTTGATCATCCTAATGTCGTGAAGTTGGAAGGTTTGGTGACTTCAAGAATGTCATGTAGTTTGTACCTCGTATTTGTATACATGGAGCATGATTTGGCTGGACTTGCTGCTAGCCCGACGATCAAGTTTACAGAATCTCAGGTTAGCTTTGGTTTTACTTCGGTATTCTTTAAGCACCCTCAGCTTCCTTACTTTTGGTTGTCCAAAATGGCAGGTGAAATGTTATATGCACCAGCTATTGTCAGGACTTGAGCACTGTCACAATGGCGGTGTATTACACCGTGACATTAAAGGGTCTAATCTCCTCATTGACAATGAAGGAACACTTAAAATTGCTGACTTTGGGCTGGCATCATTCTTTGATCCCAACCACAAGCAACCCATGACTAGTCGGGTTGTCACACTTTGGTATCGACCGCCTGAACTTCTTCTAGGAGCCACTGATTATGGTGTAGGTGTAGATCTCTGGAGTGCAGGCTGCATCCTGGCTGAGCTCTTGGCTGGGAAGCCCATAATGCCAGGGCGTACAGAGGTAATTTTGACGTTTGCTCCATCTTGAACTGTCTGAGTTTGTTCTTGTAGTTTTATGTACTTTTTTTTTTCAAATGTTCCTTTCAAATTTCATTGGGAGGTATTAGATGTTTCTTCTGAAGAGTATCATGCACTTTTCCTCAGAACTTAAAGCAAAACAAATTTTTGGAAAATCTTTTGCTGAATGCAGGGTTATGTTTTTTTTGTTTCAAATGGATGTAATTTGAGAAGATTTACTGTATTGTATTTTTGGAGCTGTTTAATGCTTTTACGTGTTTGAAGATATAGTGAGACTAAATTTGTACATGGTGTGTCTTGAGATGTACTCTTATACTTTGACAGGGAAAGACACATGCATTGGAAGGGAATTTTTAATGACACATGCTTATATGTTTGCTAGGAAATGTTCAAACTGCTGCATAAGCAATTTAGCACTGATTTTGAATGTGGTGTCCCAATGCTTTTGATATCTTGTACTGGTTTGTCTTGTTTGTAGTGAATTTGATTCTTTCCTTGATCTATTTATGCAATTGTGGGGTCTTTTTAAAATATCTCAATTGCCAGTGACCTTTTTCTCTTCTGATATTTAGGTTGAGCAACTGCACAAAATATTCAAGCTATGTGGCTCTCCATCTGAGGAGTATTGGAAAAAGTCAAAGCTGCCCCATGCAACCATATTTAAGCCCCAACAACCATACAAAAGATGCATAGCAGAAACTTTTAAGGACTTTCCACCATCATCGATGCCACTAATTGATACTCTTCTTGCTATTGACCCAGCTGAACGTTTAACTGCTACAGATGCATTGAATAGTGAGGTAAGTTTCCATTTTGTTTTTTGTTTTTGCAATAGTTGTGATTCTGTAATGCAGCATCTATTATGGATGGTTATTTATCTCCCTTTTTGCAAGCTAGGCGATCAACCCCATATCTTTGGTCTAATTTCATGTTTTGCTTGATTGGTCTTTGAGTTGTCAGAAAGTCAAATACGAACATTTGTGTTCTTCAGAATTCCTTTAGTGCATTTGTATTTGTCCAGTTTGTGTGGTGAGAATGCAACAAACTCTTTCCCCCTTCTCCCCCTTCAGGTAAAAAACTGGTTTTATCATAACAGATCAGGATGGTTTGGAAGTATTTGTTCTCTTGTTATTGAAGTGCATTGTGAATTAGTGCATACATCCATGTGCTTATGATCTGTGTGCAGTGGATTGTGTTTGAGCCTCTATAGTGTAAGGGTGTTCTTCTTTTTATTTAAGTGATTACTGATTGCTCACAGGGGAGGGGTAAGTATTATCACTGGAAACGTACCATGTATCTCTGGCAAGTCCCATATGTTTTGCTTCTACCTATTGGGACTTGTTGAAGCTATGTCTTTTTCAAGCAGTACATATGATTTCTTCCTATTCCCCTCCGCTTCCCTTATAGCTTACTTTTGCTGTCCATACTCCATAGCTCAATTAAGAATATCCAAGAAACTGACACATTTTTTGGGGAACTTTTTTTTTTCCTGATGCTTGGGGTAGGGAAGGCAAGCTGCTAATGAATATTGTGGAATCCATCAAATTTCTCTCTCTTGAATGTCCAATTTGATTCTTTTGCACTAGATTCTCCTTAGTTTTGGATTTGAGGTACCATGTGGTCTCACTTGATCCTGCAATGGGAGGGGGCTTGGATCACCCACACTGGTGTGTATGATGGTGGAAACTCTTTTGCAAATGGGTTCTTTGGAGGATCTTTAAAGAAGTTTTCTCTCCCTTTATCCTTCTCTTAGGGGGAGAGGGGTAAGTAACAAATTTATCCACAGAAGTAGAATTATTTACAACAATAATAAGGAAGGGATCAGAATCCCCTGAACCCGAACCAGAAAAGAAACTCAAAGAGCTATATTAAAACAAATGTCATAGAGGAATATCGACCCCGACAACAAATCTTGGCCTATCAACATGCCTAGCAAGATCATCGGGAACAGAATTATCTGATCTTAGCCTCCAATCAGATAAAACTGAAATGGGTGGAGATCAAACAACAAATCTAACGGGAAACGTGAAATATCTCCATGGCATCCGGGCCGAGTCACTATCTATTTTCACATATTTTACCATCAGGGAAAAGAAGAAAAAAATTCCATGGTATACACCATTTTGTTGAAACCAGCCAAACACAATTGGTGAATCATCTTATGCTATGATTTAATTGTGATTTTCTCTAATTGCCAGCTTTAGAGGAGCACAAAGTGAAAGTAATTCATCCCTAACATAGCCACGTCAACAATAATTGTGTGTGTGTGTGTGTGTGTGTGATCTATCTCTTATAACCCCATCTATGCCTCTGGAGCCAGCGTTGCTCTAACAGCCATCGGAATTAATTTGATCACACGCACTGGGTGGGGAGATACATTCATGCACGACTTTAATCAGAATATTCCTTGTAATTTCATCCCTTAGAACTGAGACCTATTAATTTGTATTTTTCTTTCTATCTTTTCTTAAATTTAAAAAGAAAAAAATGACGCCTATAAAATGGATTAGAACGTAGATCAGCTGTCTCTGAAAACCAGATATATATAAAAAATACTACCGTGTTGTTCATGAAGAAGAAAGGAGACAGTGACTACTGACTACTAAATCTTTTAACTTGTGATGTTATCCGTATTTTTGGGTTGATAGTATCTGGTGTGAATCTTTTGGATAAAATCATTCTTAGGATTGGTTTCGGGGGTAAGTTTACAGAAACATTTTTTATAGGGATTGTAAGCATATTTACTGCTTTCCTGGAATTTAAACTGCCATGTGTTTTGATTTAACTGAGAATTGTGCTTTAGTCAGAAATAGCAAAAAATAGTAAAAACTGATTTGGTTGTATGACTGAATTCTGCTTCAGCTAGTATTTGACTTGACTTAACTCTACTGTTCAAATGGGAAAATTGAGTTCCATCTTTATGTTTCCAGAAATTTATGCTTGAATTCCTATCAGAGTGATAATTTGATTTAAATCCCATTCTACTAAGTTTTTTATATATAATCCCTTCAGTGAACCACTTGGTTTTTGTTTTGCAGTTCTTCACAACCAAACCTTATGCGTGTGAGCCTTCAAGCCTTCCAAAATATCCTCCAAGTAAGGAAATGGATGCTAAATTGCGGGATGAAGAAGCTAGAAGGTAATCAGCCCTCAAAATTCTGCATGCAATGTATATGCTAAAAAGGAATTATGTGACTCAAAAGTTAATTTTGTTTCTCGATATATATTGATTTTTTTGGGTGAAGCTTTTCCTTGGAACTGAAATTTCTTTCAAATTCATTTGTGATATCTCTGTGCCTGATATAGTTATCAAATTATGTGATTTTATTCCAGTTAGCTTTTCCTCCATTGATGGTCAGTCCCTGTTTATGGATCATGAAACCCTCATCCCCACTTTTTTGGGTAGCTTCAAAATTTCGGTTCCACCATTTTACTCTTACTTATGGCTATTTATTTTATTACAGTCTCAGTCGTCAAATCTTTTTAGATTTCCTTATTCTGTGCTTTTTCTAGGGCCCATTGCCTTCTGGCATTCTCTTGGTACCTTGAAACTCAATGGAGGAAAAAAATTTGTTTATATAATATCTTCATATTTTTATTTCTCATGGGTGTGAATTCATGTAAGCACACTCTTTTGTTATTAGATATTTATAGTAATTCTGTTCTATATGTAGAAGATGTAATTTTATGTCTGGAAATCATCACGAATAGAAATAGAAATAGAAATTGCTAGTTGTAGTAACCTCATGAAAGGACCCCCTCCCTCGGTGCGGAATTAACCATTGCATTCCATTTATTTGAGATAGAAATTCTGTTCAAATAAGCAACAAATATGACACGGTTACAGCAGGAGTCTGTCTTTACATATAGGCCTTTAAGTGCATCATGGCATATATTTGTGGGGATGAAGGAGAAACCTGTAATAAGGGATACTCTTTTCTTTTGGGGTTGCATTCTCCAAGCTTTCTTAAGATTGCATGAATAGTACACTAGTGTGTGTGTGTGTTTGTGTGTTTAAAATGAAGAGCGACCTGATTCAAGGATCATATTTTTTAGGCTGAGAGCTGCTGGCAAAGCCAATGGTGATGCTGTGAAGAAACCTCGTGCACGTGATAGAGCTGTAAGAGCATACCCTGCTCCGGAAGCCAATGCTGAGCTTCAAACCAATCTTGATGTATGTCTTATGCTGCTTCTTCCAACTGTCATTTTCCTTTTGTCTGTATGTTATGGTTACCATCTCTGCGAATTTGCTGAAAAACAACATACCGTAGGCTTTATAATTTTATTTGTTTTCTGAAAATGAATGCATGGAAGATGGTCTTAATTATTAATGGTCGTTGGGGACAAGAGCATCTGGGTGAGATTTAAATTATCAAAAACAGTTGTTTAGTTGTGGTTCTCTATTAGATAGATACATGAATGGCTGTATGCTGATTTGTATATAATGGCATTTACAATCCTTTTTATTCCATAGATGGACCAATTGTACATAATGCTGGTTGCTTTCCTGTTGTGGTTTTCCCATTTTACATATAGCAGCTCCAGTTGGAGTTCTTTGAGGAGTAAAATGCTTTTTTGCCTGGTTTGAATGTTTGATGGTGCTTAATGATGAGATTATGAAATTGCAGTTTTGAACTCTTCCAGTTAGTTCCTTTTTTAGATGTTTACACTTCCTCTATGGGGGTGCTTCCTATCTGAGTTCCATTCGTCTCTTTTCTTACGTGCCTCACAGGCTTCTCTGAATAGTCTATACATCATTCTTGATAATTTTTATCTCCCATTTGTTTTATTTCGTCATATTTTTCTATTTGTTACTGTGGTTGACATTGGTGAAATTTCTCTCCATGTTCTAACTTGGCTTCTGTCATTGGCTTGCCCCAATTTCCTGCAAGTTATATCTATTTTCGTTTGTAGCTATGTTTGTTTGGCATGGGATTTAGTAAGGAAAGAGAAAAAAGTATTGTGAAAAAGAAAAGAGAAGTGAAAAATGGAATTTCCTCATAGGTGTTTGTTTGGCATCATAGTTTCACGGCATGTAGGAGACCCAAAGGTGTTGAAGGACGCCTGGACACCAACAAGATGACCAAGGTGCTCGCCTAGGTGAGCAAGGCGCCTAGATGCCTTGCCAACTATTTTTGGCATGGAAAGGGTTCTAAAATGAAAATTTTTCTTGCATGAGAAGTTCACAAATTTCATAGTTTTGGTGAGAAAATGGAAGTCCTGCTGGTCATTATTGAGAGAAGGCGTAATAATATGCTACCAAGGGTGCATTATTACCGATTTAAATAAAAAACAAAATCTAGCTAGGGGCGCCAACAGGTGGGCCTAGATTGGCAAAATTGATGGATCTTGAACCAAACTGAGTCTGAGCCCAACCACGCCCTGCTCTTACTTGGTTCAAAGTTGAGACCAAGTTCAGTCCAAGTTGCGCTTCTAAGGCTACCTGGAGAGAACTTAATCAAGTTCTAAGTAGACAACTTGATCTGGCTAGGGAAGTGTATTTCCCAGTGTGGTGGGTCCACACCAAGGTTCATAATTCCTGAATTTCTCTCTGCAGTGATAATGGATGTATTTAATAAGTTTGTACAGGAGGACAATGCTCTGCTACGAATTTGATGTAGAGCTAAGGTTCAATGAACTTCAGTCAAGACTCAGGAACCCTGAAAAGTTCTTGACAACTTGAGATTCTAACTCGGTTAAAAGCTTTTATTGGACTGTAGTGGGTTCTGTTACAAATCTGGGAAAATAGGAACTACATGGTAATTTTCCAATGGGCTTGGGTTTAGGTGGTCACAGATGGGGCTGATTAGGCTTTAAGTAAGCTTAGGAAGGGCTGTGGTCCTGATTTGATGGAGAAAGGGGGCGAGAAAACAGTTGGTCATGGGTTTAGAATGGGTTGCCTGAGAATGTAAAGCTGAAAGTAGAAAGTAATTTTATGGAAGACGAGAAGAGAAAAAAGTGAGGTATACCTAGTAACCTAGTAATCTAGTCAGGTTGTAGAATTCACCTTCAAAGGAACTATTAGTCTACATTGCAGCATGAAAAACTAATCATTTCTTTTATGTAGCAATTAGGACACAAAATCTATTTACTTGGTAAAAGTGACCTGAAGAGGACGGGAATCAGAAATCCAACCAAGACCAAGGCCCATAAGATTACTTATACTCGATTAGGGTACCTGTAAAATCAAGTTCAACTAAATCATTACTGTCAACTACTTAATCTGTTCAGAGGTGCAATTCAGGTGAGGCTGGACTGGGTTGCTGTCAGCCCTAGCCCCAGAAGAAGGCTGCATATCCCCAATCCTAACCCAGCATATATAGATGGGGCTCAACTTTGACTCACACTGAGGAAAAATCAGGTGGGGTCAGTGAAACTGAGCCTGAATTTTATTATGTAATCTTTTATATCATCTACTGTATTTCACATGATCAAAAATGAAATATAATTATCAAATCTAATCTTTTGAAATATAATTATCAAATCTAATCTGGTCATAGTTGTCACAGCGCCTTGGCAAACCAAGGAGGGGGCAAAAATTAAGGCGCCTAGGTGTCAATCCAGACAAAACCGCCATGACAACTATGAATCTGGTGGCATAGATACCAACACAAAAAGGCTCCTCATCTGCAGCCTAGAAGCCAATATATCCCACTGCAACTTATAGGGATGAGGGAGCCCTACAGTTGTTTTTTATTCCACTTCAAGCTCCAGTTATGTATATTTTTTGTTAATGAGAAAGTTTTGGATGACCATTAACCATATAGGGAAAACGTCAAGGAAGAAATTGTGAAGGGATATTATAGAACTGAGTGACCATGGGTTCAAACTCACATTGGGGGTATTGAAGCAAGTCTGAAGGCAATGGATACTTTTTTTGTCCAAAGATAGGTGGGAGGATAGGAAATGGAGAACAAGTGAAATTGGACACTATTTAATTGTAAAAACAGAAGCTGTGAAAGCAGTAAGTGGGGTTGTATTGTGTTCTCATAGAAACATTTTTTGAAGTTGAAGCTTTTGAGGTGACTGAAAATTGCGAAAAAGCTATAGGACGAGATGGCAATTTAGGTAGTCAAAGTTTCACCTGATAGCATGGGGTCTTTTTTTTTTGGGGGGGGGTGGTAGAGGATAAGTCATGGGGACAAATCATGTGCCACAGTATTGAGTTGTAGAAGGGAGTGATTTCTAGCAAATCACTAAAATCAGTTCAATTTATGTTAGAAAGATTCGCAACTGTAGCTATTAATTTGGATGATTTTGCTCATAAATTAGATTGGAAAGTGGTGAGGATGGTTAATCAGATTGATGGATGATTATAATCGGTATTGTTGAGATGATGATGTTAGGATGGATGAGTGGCAAAAATAGAAATGTAATAGAATCAGAAATGGTTGCACTCAAGGGAACATAGGATCAAGGTATTAAGTATCAATATGTATCGACCATATCAGTCTAATACATATCGAGTCTTGCCTTAAGAGACGATACTGATGCATAAGTTATGGAAATTTATAACTGCGTACCTGTCAATTGGTATTATGTCAAAACGGTTGATACTACTCGATACAGCTTGAGACAGTTGTGTTTTTCATTTTCGCCAAACCAAGGCTTCGTTTGCTGAGAACATCCCCAAAAGAAGTGGAAGAAGGGTATAGAAGCAGCTGCTGCCAGATCCAGGGAAGGGGAAATGGGGGTTGCAACAGCAGCTTCTACCATTATGGAATAAGAAGAAATCACAGAGGCAGCAGCAGCAGAAATAGGTGCCACCAGTAAATGCAGCAGAAGCCACTGCTGTTGCCACCATTGATCGGAAGAGGGGGAAGAATAAACCTGCTTCTTCTACCTTGTCTTCAAGTTCCAGTCTTCTTTCTTCAATTTTCTCAAATTCTGTCTTTGACATTGATTGGTCTTTTAGACTCTTAGCAGTTTTGCATGTATTGTTGCTTATCTGTAGCATATTCCTTTAAACCCATTTTGTTGGTTCAACCCTTAACGAAACGAAATGGCTTGCAAATTGAGGGGTCTTCAATGTTTCGATTTTCTTACCAAAATGGAACATATTTCGGTATCATTTTAGTGGTACATTTTGGCCACTTCGATGGTATATTTTGGCATTATCGGTCGGGTCCAGTTGGGTTAAGCGTCAGTGGACGAACCTGTGGCACCACAGTTAAATTACACTGTTCCAACTTGTTGGTCACAGGTTCAAAACTTGGAAAAGGCCTCTCCTGGGAAGCCAGGGGGTAAGGCTGCATACATTTGCCCCTCCCAGACCCTGCAGTAGCGGGCGCCTCGTGTACTGGGTTGCTCGTTACTTTGATGCAGTTATGGATAATATGTCGAACCTCTTTTGACGCTTATGCAGCTTTATATTCATTATAGTTTGGCTGGGTTTTGTGATTGTTGTTTTTCCGTGACTTAATTTTCCATCATCTCATTATTAGAGAAAATGCAGATTTTATTGTTTAAATTTGATTACTATGTTTAATTCCAAGCAGAGGCGGCGTCTCATTTCGCATGCAAATGCTAAGAGCAAGAGTGAGAAGTTTCCTCCACCCCACCAGGATGGAGCACTTGGCTTTCCTTTGGGTACTTCCCATCACATTGATTCTTCCTTTGATCCCCCTGATGTTCCATTCAGTTCCACGGCACTATCGTATTCCAAAGGACCAGTCCAGACTTGGTCTGGTCCATTGGTGGATCCTGCTGCGGTTGGTGCTCCAAGGCGTAAAAAGCACAGTGCCTCTACTGATGCCCGTGCACCAAGTCACCTATCAAAATCACACAAAGATAAGCGTGGTGTTCGTGTCAAAGGGTAGAAAGCTTTGCATAAAGATTTGCCTGAATGTCCATGCGCTTGAGACTTGATTCATTTTAGTTCTGGTATAGCTCAAAAGGATGCTTATACATTCTGATACAGATCATAAACCGGCCATGAAGCTAGATCATAAGGTGTATGGGGAGGTAAAAGCTCTTACATTTTTGTTCCTCTTTCCCATTTTTCTATTTTTTTGTGTGGAGAGAGAGAGAGAGAGAGAGAGTTGGCCTTATTATAGGTCAGAGGATAAGCTTCCTTTGTTATGTATATTTTTTATTATTTCATACCTTGTGTTAAAAACCGAGCACTGGACCAACCGGTTAGGTTAGTGAAAATCCAATAAATATGTCATCAACACAAATTCTTGTGTTATATTTTCTTTCTGATTTTGCCCTGAGATGTGACTGATATATCTTTGTTTTTGTTTTTTTTGTTTTTTGTTTTTTGTTTTCATTAAACTTCGTTAATACTCGGTGCATTGCATTGGTCTTAAAAATAAAAAAGTCTCCCAGTAAGTTCGACTTGAAGATGATTACTCTGCGCATGGGAATGGTGCATGTAAAGCAGGTCTGTGAGTGTCAGCCAATTTAGATCTTCCTGCGAGTGTCAGCCAATTTAGATCTTCCTGTGGCTGTGGTCTTGGTTCCAACTCTTATCTAAGGGGTTCTGTCATCTTTGTTTTGGGGCACTGCTTGTTATTGCATGGGATGGCATCAAGTTGATGGCTTTCCTTCAGGAGATAGAAGTGACAATGACCCTTTTCCAGAAGTAACTGCAAAAGCCAAAGCAGTTTGGAATTTGGATAAGAGTTTATGTTTCGAATGTGGACAAACTGCAAGAAAAAGGACCTTATCCTGTAGTTGGTATATTTTGCTTGGGACCACCAAAATGAAGACATCTGGAATTATGGGAGGGGAGAAACTTGGCCCCAGTGGAGCTTTAATATAATCTTTACCATATTCAAATGAATAACTACCACGGATCTTCCTGTTCTGTCGCTCATGTTAGGTGTGCAAATCTCATCTAGATATCGTCAGAGAAGATTTGGACATTGGAATAAATTGGAACCCAAAAGATCAAAAGCATGGCTCAGAAAATTGTCAATGAGACCGATTTCCTGAGGTGGTGGCTGAAAATTCGACAAAACAGTGCTTTTTTGTGACAAAATTGCTGAGATTTTGACTGAAATTAGCAAAATTTATGCTACTTCTAGGTTATGCCTCCTACTTCGTCTTGGGCATGCTGAAACTAGCGGAATTTCGCGACGATTTTGAAAATATGGTAAAAAGCCACCTACAACATTTATCTACCTCTTGGAATAAGAAGCTAATTCAATGAAAGTCTTCTTGTTTACTTTAAGGTGCCAACCAGCTCAGCGGGTATGGTCTCCTCTTATGTCCCCACCCTTGATGCTCAAGTGAAGAGAAAATCTAGATAAGCCTTAAAGAACTGAAGAGTCATTACACCTTTCCAAGCGAACCCAATAATGATCCATGAACATATCCACTATTTACAGTTTGCAGAAGAAAATTGGCAAGCAATGGTATTGGTATGGTGGAGTACACAATCAATCTAAACAAGGTACATAAACTAGCCAAAAACCCACAAGACCATTTTGATCCATGTTTGGATGAAACCTACAACAGAGTATCGAGAGGTGACTTGACCTTTGGCTAGCAAATGAAGAATATATCCCTCCAAGAATAAACAACTGAATCTTCCAATACAAATAATCTTATCATCAGGGGAGAACTGGCGGCGGGGATATGGTGCGTGTATTGTAGGAACTGCAGTGATTGCATTTATGCCCAATTATGTGAAAGAAGACTTCAGTGGTATTGTTGCAATCGTTACAAAGGATCCACACCTGCAACAGAAAATCACTTCTCAATGCATAAAACAGCACCAGTATAAGCCTCACAACACTATCTTTGATACTATATACAACTTGATTGCTCTATATTAGCCAGTGCATCACCATATAACATAGCACCATCTTTTTATCATTGTTACTGCATCTTTGAATTGATGAATCAAATGTCTATAACAGGACAGAGTATTGAGGTATTCTAAACTGGCATCCAAGTCAATTGAGAAAAGTATAACAAGAAGTAAGCACCTTTTTGTACCGGTAATCTTCAGGCATGATTGTTGCTTGAACCTGAAAAGGTGGCAATTTCACCAAAGTCAACAAAATAATAAATGGGGCAAATCCAATATCAAATGCTTTAAACTAAGAGGAACCATTAGTTGATTTGTGCAAAGATAAAGAAATGTGAAAAAAAGAAGATTTAATCTACTTGACAAAAGTAAGTATAAGGCAAACTTAATTCCAGATAAAATGTTTAAAAGTTTCTAAACCGCCCATGTCACCCCCTTCTCCCCCCCCCCCCCCAACCCAAAAACAAAAAAGAAGTTTCAAAACACTATCCCCTGTAGCACATCTAGGCTATATTGAATTCCCGAACTAGAAATCACTACACCAAAAGGAGAAACTAAAACTAACAAGCCCGTTAGCCTACCAAAAGCAGCAATATTGTCTATTACGAATCTAAGATGGTTAAAGCAGCCCAGCTGCTTCCTGAGTACAGTATGATTGTTTTACACTATAGTATATATCAATGTTCATTCTTAAAATGATATGAAAGCAGTCAAAACCACCTATTGATAAATAAGTTTGGAGAAGATTGTCAATGATCTCTGTGAAACATAGACTGATACACAAGAAAAATGTTTACCCTACCAATGTTTTACAAAGGCCAGAAAATAATCAAGAACCCCATACCTCCTCATCGATTTTCCTCCAGGCTTTAGACATGTCAATGACCGACTTTGAGCATATGGGACAACAATATCTGGTTAAAAAATCACAAAGCTGCTTAGGGTCTAAATGCACAAGTCATCATGTAGCCATTAAACAGGACAAAAATGAAACTAATCCAAGGTATTACTGGAACTTACTGATCATGCTTCATCATCTCACAATAACATTCCATGTGCATTGTGTGTCCACACTTCATAACTGTTGTCTCTTTCAGTGAGTCAAAAAGATACTGCCACATAATGCACAAAGCTAAGGTAAAAATTGCTTGAGAACTTTTTAAAAAGGAAAAAATGAACAGGTAGGACTGAAACCTCATAACAGATTGGACAGTGGTGTCGCATGGAGTTCTCCACACACAGATGATTATCACGTAGACTAACCGCATAGCAAGAACCTGTACTCTTACAAAATATTAACAGGGGGAATCTGAAAGTTACTTTTGAGTTTATGCAGTACAATATTTGAGTGGTGGAGGGTAGCCACATATATATTTCTTCTTTTCTTTTCTTTTCTTTTCTTTTCTTTAATGAGAATAAAACTAAACTTGCACCACAGGCACTGTTCTGCACAGTCACATGCACATAAGCAGGACATGTGTACTGTACAATGCAGTGAATATACCATTGCATACAGACAATTTTGTGGTAGCACCAGTATGTGACGAGGTGAGGGAAAGCTGATTAAAATGGTCTCGTATCATCGTATGGTGCAAGGAAGACCAACAATTCCACAGTACATAAATAAATTAGGATGTATCAAATGAAACCCAATATTTCTCCATCCTAAATGAAGATTAAGATGATAGATCCTTCTGCATCAATTAAAAAAGGTTGGATTTTAACCCTCAATCTCTGAATAATCTCCAGGAGAAACAACTAATGATTCACATTGGCTGGGACAACTTGATATATACTTGACCATGGAGTACCTTGGATTGTTGTCACTAGCCAGTGGGGCTAACTTTTGCTTCATTTAGTCAATGAATATATAGTAACTGGCCAAACCTAGTCATTAGTCAGCATATCATGCCTGACAGGCTTCTAGACCATAGATCTAAGTTAGTTGACTAATTCAGTTTTTGTTTTACTCTCATGCTTTATTTTATTAACAAAGGTGGGGGTGGAAATTGGCTATAGAATTTGTTAAATCAATTTTAAGATTAACTTGTATTTTACAAAATGAGGTAAATACGTGCCTAATTTTCTAACAAAAGACTGAACCCAGCAATTGATCCCTAACAACAGAGAATTATATGATTTGGACTTTTAAATTCTAAAGATTGTATGTGCCTCCTTTTTGTCTTAGGCCCAGTAACGAAGAGGTACTACAAAAGCGTAGGATAGCATATATGGTCATGACAAAGCAATCTCACTTTTCAAATTTCAGTTCTTAGAATGATGTATTTAACTTCCTCTCTGCTTAACAAAATTTTTTTTCCTCGAAAAAAAAAAAAAAAGATTGTATGCGCCCATAGAAAACGTAAGATGCAAGCTTTTAGTTCATTGGAAGGAGAAAACTTGGCTATTTTAGATCTTAAATCTAGATAAAAGATGAAATTGGTAGTTGTGGTTGATGCTTCTATCTATTCTAAACACATTAAAAAAGTTTGGATGCACACTAATAGGTCTGGCCTTAGTCGCAACCTTTCCATCGAAGACACAAACAAACGTAATCCCCATTTGTATGACACAGCAGGAAATAGAGCCAAAAGAGCTCAATCTGTCTGCTAGTATTGTTAACTAATTGATGCGGAACCGAATTCCAATGATCGAAATCGGTTCGCTTAGGGCCCACAGTAAATTAGTAAATTCAAAATATAAGGAGTAATGGCAGTTCTGTAATTAACTGAAGCTAAAAGGAGGTGGCAGTTTAGTAATTACAAGAAACCTAGAAAGGATTGGCATACTTGTAAATAAAAGGGATCTTAAAAGGAGGAAAGTAGGTTAAAGTAACTGATGGGATATGAAGGGGATTACAATTATAGAGCAGGGGTAGTCTTGAAAGCAATTATTGGGCATGGGTAAGTAGTAAATAAAGGTGGAATGGAAGGGGTATTAATATGGAGGTAAAACAAAAGCGGGACTATTACACAAAAGAACAAATACTAAAGGACACAAATCAAGGGGTTTGAGGGGTATAATGGGAAAAACCAAATTAAAGGGTTTTAAACCACAACTCACGAGTCTTTCTTCTTCTTCCTTGGATCCAAAACAGGGGCGGAAAGGTTGGACAGCTTCAAATCAATAGAAGTTCCTCTACAGGTCTCGATTTGCTCTGAAACTTCAAGCGAGGATTCCCAAGGAGGTGCTCTAACAAACCCACAAAACTAACCTCGGAATCTGCAGGTTGGAAGGCTGCGGGAGGAACCTGAAAAAAGGACCTGGCGACAGCCTAGGGTTCAGACCTGAAACCAGTCTTGTAACCCACCACAGAGGACTCTGGAAGTGATCCTCTAGGGTCTGAATCGCCTTCAAGGTAGGAGCCTTCGACCAACAGTTCAGAATCAACTGATACAGAATAAGGATGCAACAAGCTCTTGTTCTGTGTTAGGTATCACCGCCCAGCAGAGACGATGAACAGTATCCAGCAGTTGAGAAAATAAAAAAAAAGGAAATAAAGGAGAAAGTAATGGAGATGAAGAAGAAGAACTAAAGAGGAAAATAGGAGAGGGAAAAGAAGATATTAGAAGATTTCAGAGAGGGAGAAAAAAGGGGTCGGCAGCCATGGTTTCAAAATCAAATAAATTTTCAACCAAGTTTCTATTCATCAAATCTAAAAACTGAGTTCTTCTCCATTACAGGGCTATTTAAAGAAAAATAATGACATAATTTTGGAAGCTAATTAAAAAGGGAAACTAAACCTAGATAGCAACTAAAATAAAAATCAAATCTAAATAAAAGATTGTTAATCTAATCTCTAACCAATAAAGGAAGTAAATAAAAATCAAGTCAAAAGATAGCAACTAATTCCATCGCAGAGCTGCATCACTAATAACCCTAAGCTCTAGGGAGATTGAACTGTCAAGCAATTCAAGGATAAGTGTTGATAGAACATACCATGTAATATTTAGCAAATTTAAAGAGTGAAAAGGATTGCTTTGTTTGTCTCTAAAGAATGTGTTTTCTCTATATAATGTGATTAAGAGTTGAGGAAAACTGATGAAATCCCTCCACCATGCTAATTTTCCATTTACAGTAACAAAGAAAGCCAGGGAAAAAAAAAATGTAACGGTTGGGGAGCGAAATAATGCATACCACACTTCTCACAGTGAAAGAAATTCTCACGGCCACCGATTCTGATCAAGCCACCAAAGACACAGATCAGTATCTAACTTGACCACAGGAAAACACAAATGTAAAACTAAAAATCAAAGACAACTGGATGTGGACTACTTGTTTCACCTGCAAATCCCACAGCCATCGCAATGAAACTGTCCTTTGCTAGTCTGCAACAAAAGAAAACAGATAATATCAGACCTTAAAACATAACTACTTAGGAGTCCGAAAAACTGGTCAAGTAACACCGAGATAACCAAAAAAAAAAAAAATCAGCGGAAAGCATGAAAATGAAACTATCTCACATCATCATCGTAGAACTTGCACACTTCACAGAAGTATTCACCCATGTTGATACCGCAATGGGAACAGACCCTAGCAACCTGAGACCGTGAGCATATCCAAAATCCAACCATTAATGTCAGAGGAAAACAGAACATATAGAGGCATGGTTTTAAGTATCTCCGATACCGATACGATACCCTCCGATACGTATCTTAAATTTAGTCGGCCGATACGATACATTGAATTTTTAAATCATTTCGTATCGATATATATCCTACAATATATACCGATATGCATCAATACACCACTAATACACATCGATACGATACGACTATGAAAAAATATAAAATTGAGGTAAAATGTACATTTCGATATGTATTTGTACGTATCGATGAGTATCGGTATGTATCGATCGGTACGTATCGGTATATATCAGCACGTATCGGTGAGTATCGATATATATATATCGGTACGTATCATGAGTATCGATACGTATCGGCGCTACGGTCATATAATGACCAATATGGGTAATTTTTCAGAAAAAAACGATTTTTTGAAAGGTTTTTGTTCCAAAGTTGCTATCAGCCATATTTCTCTCTAACTAAAGTGGAAATCAATGTTGGGAACAAGGATTTTACATTTATGGGACAACTACAGACCTTGAATTCTTAGTACGATACCCTCAATTTAGTGTTTATGCATAATACATGTTATCAATAGCTTTTTTTAACAAATTCTTTATGCAAAAGTGTTTAAAAAAATGTTTCCTATCCATTTATGTGTGTATCTTTAGCGTATCTTAGTGTATCTCCGATACGATACGATACCCTCCGATACGTATCTTAATTTTGGCCAATCGATACAACGACCGATACCGATACTTTAACCCTTGGATAGAGGTAATGAAATATAAGCCCAAAAAAACTCACCTTCTGCTCAGTGTTACAAACTGCACAAACGACCTAAAAAAATTTTTTTACACCATCCTTCATCAGCTACAGCTCGAATTAAACGTGTATGAAACACACCAATGAAACAAAGAAGCATAACAAAACAAAAAAAATTAATAAAAAGGGAATCGGAGGATTTAAATTACATGCTGAACAAGGTGCCTGACAAGTTCATGTCGATCACGAGGGTTTCTGAGAGTGCTCTGCTACAATCAAAAGAGAAACGCACGGTAATGAATTTGAAGAACGAAAAAATCAAGGAAACAAGAAAAATAATTAGAGAACGTCTCACCATAGCCTCGTTGTGGCAGTGACGACAATGGAAGATCTCGTTGCAGCAGGGAGCTCGAATCTTGCATCTCCTCCGATAATGCTTGCATCTGAATGAACCACACACACCGCACCAACATCATCAATAGAAAGAACAAGAATTAAGAACATACAGAGAGAGAGAGAGAGAGAGAGAGAGAACCCGTGCTCCATCTTCCCGAAATCGAGACTTTCATAAGCAGCAGCGGCTTCCATTGTTGAAAGGGAACGAAAGAGGAGACGAGCGGGAGGGGGAAGCCTTTGTTGCCCGATTTGGAAAGATGGATGATGAAACGTCTCAGAGAACCCAAATTAGAGAGGGAGATCTGTTGAGCGCAACCCTTATTTATATGGTAGTTCCTAATTTTTGTGAGGAATAAAGCGCTATGGTTTTAGTTCACGGTATCGGATCCGGTATCGGTACCCTTGGTCTGTTCCTTTTAATTGATACGGGTATCGGTACCCCTCTCCTTTCTACCTGTAATTTATCAAACTTTTTTCAAATTAATTGGTAAAAAAATGACACTGTGGAAGAATGGCACAAATGAAAGGCATGGTTTAAGTAGTTGGTATTGATTTGCCCAAATTAAGTGATTTGTATCGATATTGGTTGAAAACGATACAGATCAAATATTTTTATGAATTTTTTTAATACCTAAAACTATGTGTCACAATTCTAGTGGGGAATAAAACCTTGAGATTGATACTGATCTGAATTAATATCGGCTGAAACAAATATCAATCTAATATCGATAAAATAATAGATTATTAAACTCGTGATGATGGATGAGACAAAAGAAATAACTATTAATAACAAATAAATAATATCGTTGATGATGGATGAGGTAAAAAAAAAAAAAGAAGATAAAATAAAAAACAATATGAGAGCCAAGGAGGAGTTTGAGTTTTAGCCAATAAAACAACATTTGAACCAAGTAATAATGGAAGGATCAATTGATTGTTTTCTTAGATTAGTAAAAGCATGTTTTGAACCAATCAATTTGAAACAAGTTGAATATATTATATGTGAAAATAAGGGGTAATTCAAGGGAGAAAGAGATGTAAAAGTCCAAAATCAGGAAAATATCAGGAAAGAAAAAACATAAAAGATAAAAGAATTTTAATAAATATAGGCCAAATTTACATGAATTCCTATATAGATCCATGGCAATTATCCTCATCCCATAAGGGATTTGCTTGATCATTTCATAACTCCTTGTGGGTGGGAGTAAAAGAACACCGTCACGACATGCAAAGATATTTTTCTAAATTTCGGAAGTAGATCATTATCAAGTTGCATGCCCTACAGTATGGAGCAATGGAGATACGTTTGGAGGCATTGAATGATATGAGTAAGATTTTTTCGTTTCATGAGATGGGATGGTTATTTTGCCCATTCCTACGTATGGAGAGAGAAAGAGATCGAGTTGTGATTGGTTGAAAGAAGACAAGAAGTTAGGGATCGAGTTGTGATTGGTTCAAAGAAGACAAGAAGTTAGGGGTTCGTCCGTTGGTTATCCAAAAGAATGGAAGAAAATCTTCAAAGTGGGCGGTGGCAGTGAGTGAGGGGCGCCGTGGCTTTGGGGAGTTGGATGTCACAACCCAAAATCAACGGCCCTAAGCAACCAAATTCTGAACTATACTCTCTCTCTCTCTCTCTCTCTCTCTACCAGATCATTGATCATAGGTTTTTAGTCATCTTCATGAAGTTATTTACATAAACATACATGCACATGCATTAGTGCATTACTATACCATAAATCCAATTCAAATTATTAATCCATTTTTGGTTATGGATTTAGTTCATGGTATCAACATTAATATCGTTTGTAAAAATTCTAGGGTTCAAGTGGATTCATCATTATCAATGTGGATCTGTTAGTACGCCTGATTTCATCTCGTTTCCTTATTTTCTTGGTAGACATAATATGGATTCCTAAAATCATAAACATAGTGGTTGGATGAGATTCTTAGAATAGTCTTCGGGGTGTCTCAGACTTCCTATAATAGGGATAGAGGGAATAATAATACTCTAGTGGCTAGATTCTATTAACCCATGGTGCGGAAAACTTTCTTCTTATCATAATGTCTCTTTAAGGGAGAGAATTGTATGAACAAATAGCATAAGAGAGAACGTATATAAGGTGCGATAAAATGTTAGGATAGTGACTATCTAAATAAATAAAAAAAAAAAAAAATGGAGAAACCGAGATCATTTTATTTTTCATGTGGGATCCCATTTTCCTAGTAGCATGAAATCACATTTTAATGGGTTTCTTAAATAAGATTCAGGGATTTGGGGGATTTTAGAATTCTATCTGTGAATGAGAGAGCTTCAGTTGATCTTAGGTTTGGTATGTCACCACAATAATATAAGAAAACCCTCTTAATTGAGTGATAGGGAAAAAAATTCTGCCACCACATTGTCTCACACATAGTTAGCAAATTCGGATTCGGGAATTATTCGGACGGAGAATTATTCGGAATAATTCGGACGATTAATTTAAGGATTCGGTCAAAAAAGCGGTCAAAAAATCTTATTGGGGTTTTTAAAAAAAAAAAATTTGTTTTTTTATTTTTTTATTTTTTATTTTTGGTTTTTTTTTTTAAATAATGTTTAAATGGACCGAATAATTCGGTTTAATTCGGATTCGGTCCGAATTATTCGCGAATTATATTCATTTTTGAAAAAGTCGCGAATTTTAAAGAATTTTATTTTAAATTCGGATTCGGTCCGAATTTTTCATAAAATTCTTTAAAATTCGGTTCGGCCGAATAATTCGCGAATTATTCGGCCGAATTGCTAACTATGGTCTCACATAGGGGTGTCAATTGGTCGGGTTGGGCTGGTCTCGGTCAGACCTAGCTGGGTCTAACGGGCCTATACCCTCGGACCATGACCTACCTATTTAAGGAATGAGTTGGTTTCGTCGATGCCATGTCGAGCTTGATCAAGTTTCGAGTTTTAACCATGCTTCTCCTAATCGGGCTAATAGGGCTATAACCGGACCTTAAATGGAGTAATATACCAATAAAGCCTTAAATGGGCTTTTAACAGTCTTTACTTTTCTTAGATTTAAGATACTTTAATTTATTTTGTTAAATTGTAAACAACTTTGAAAATATATTACACTTAATTACAATCAATAATTGACAAAAATATCAATATATACCCTATTCTATCAAAAATAAATAAATCAAAAATACCTATATAAACGATTGGACTAAACGTATCGGGCCGGGCAGGAGACCCATTGGGCTAACTCCTTACACCGTGTACTACCTATTTATAAACTAATGGGCTTAGGCCTGACATGTTTATCAATCTGGCCAGTCCAAGTCGAGCTCAATTGGGCCTATCAGTGCGGGCTTGGAATTGACACCCCTAGTCTCACATCTCACCTGATACTCGTGGATCGAACTCTTTTATTCTAATTAAAACCCACCATTCAATGTCTTTTTTTTTTTTTTTTAACAAAAAAAATAAAATAAAATACACACGCCATCCGTATGCAATATATGCGGATTCCTTGGTTTGTCTTCTCATTCACATACACACATTCTCTCTCTCCTCCTCCTCCTCCTCCTTTGTAATTTCCTTTTACTTGACAATTTGTAATTAAGCTCCCATACACTAGAATTAGTACTCCAACAACATGGTAAATCCTCTCCCCAAAAAACGAAAAAAAGGGGAGAGATAGAGGCACACTAATGTATGCTACACAGCCGGTTAGAGCTCAATCCAAAAAAAAAAAAAAAGGGAAAATAAACACTTGCTGATCACATCCCTACCTCTATCAAATCCAGAAAACCATCCCTTGTTCATTCGCGTATGCACCCCTCATTGACCTCCATGTGACGCAAGGGCCACGTACGAAGGGCAATCTTTTCCCTAATTAATGTACCAGAAAAAAAAATGTTTGTAGGGTGGTGGGCTCCATCTCCCAATCACGCATATCTAGAGTTATTGAAGTCATTCTCAATTTTGAGTTGAAGATGCACCCACCGAAGACCGACCCACGGCCACGGGTCTCCCAATTCTGAGAAGTATTAAAAGCAGTAGTGAATGAGATAATGTATTAATGGATTTTGCAGGGATTCTGACCTCATCCTCTCACGCGCACCCATTCTGTTAGATTCTTGATAAGGATATATATATATATCGAACGTGAACGAAGAAGAATCCATCGTCATCCATCCATGGCTACTGATCCAGAACTCTCTCTACTCCTATAACCAAAGAAGGAAGGAGAGAGAGAGAAGGTGAAAGAGACAGACCCCATGTTATGTTGGGGGCAGTGAGCAGTGAGATCTTTTCACACCAATTTGTGTTTGAGAATCTGGGCATGGGTAGTGTTCTACGGAGACCTCGTTTTCTGAGGTGTAGTTTCATGTTCCTTCCAAATCAGCTGTACTAACCCCTTGGGGTTTGTCTATTTTTATATTTATATAGTGGATTAGTCTTGATTCGAGCACTTAGGAGTTACAAAAGCAAAAATCGAGATTGATTTTATCCATTACGGATCATTATTGGTCTTCATTCATTGGATTCTTAAGGTTTTGGTCTAAACCATTATTTTTCAATCGTTCAGTCTGTTTAGATCTTTAACCGTTTCTAAAAAGCAAAACCAATATTGAACAAATGAGTAGTTTCGTTGACCAATTTTGATTCAATTAAAAAAAAAAAAAATTAGAGGTCATTAATTAGCTCTTTAAGTGGGAATGTTAATTTTTACAGAACCGTTGGAATAATACCTCTATAAATGTATTTAAAACGTGTAACCTTCTTTTGGTTGATCATTTTCTTATCTAAAATATATATTTATATATATTAAGTTAAGGGAAAATGAAAATTTTTAAATTATTTTTAAATATATTTGCGATTGTGTTGTTTTCAATTATTATCATTGTCTACATATCTTTTGAATACACATCTGAAATAATATAATTTTACTTCTACTAAAAAATAAATTTACTGTTTAGCAAAACATTCTGTTACAAATTATTAAAAAAAAAAAAAAAAAAAGAATCATTTTTATATGTTTCCAACATTAGAACCCGGAGTTCCAACAACTTCATAGTCTATAAGGTTTTAAATGATCCCTTGTGACCCTCTCACAAAGTCCCATCCAATAATCAACAAACATTTGTTTGGGTGTTTCATGGCATCACTTTCCAAGAGAGGTTGATCATATGTTTGATTTATGTTGCAAACACCAAAGAGATTGCTGAAGACAATTGCTAGCAAAGTTGGTTAGTGCCCTAGTAGTAGAGTGTGAGCTCCAAGGAGGTCATGGGGTTGTCTCTTTGCGGCACCCTTCTCTCCCCCTCCCCCCATATAAAAAACTCCGTTCACCCGATCTCTCTAGTAATTGTGGTTAAAGTCCCATGGGGGCTTAGTTAAAATGTTTTATAGATATAACACTTTTATTTTATTTATTGTGAAGGCTAAATCCTTAACGCGAGCGAATGATCTTCTAAGCACCACATTCATTGTGAGGTGCAGACTATTCACCTCTAGTTGGGATCCACCCCTATCAGGGTTTTGGGTATTTGTATTATATTGGCCGATATGTATCAATACCAATACACATTGATTGTATCAAATAAGAAAAACTGACTCGGTTGAAGATTCATCTAAATCTTCCCTTATTGGTTTGGTTTCAGATTCACCCATTCTCACACCAAAATAAGACCAAAACCAACCAGTAGGGCCCTACCCATCCTTCACCCAAAAAAAAAAAATCCCAAGTCACCTTCCAATTTTGTAGGCAGAGACTGAGAGTCAAGGACACGGCCATGGTATTGGTGGGTGTCTTCTCCTTGCAAAACGTTGTTTCGCCTCTTCTGCGGCGGTATCTCGCGAGGCAAAACTACTCCCTTCGTCCTCACAACTAATACGTGCGTGACAAACACGTATTGGTGGGTGTCTTCTTCTTGAATAGTAGACTTTTGTTTTTTTATTAAGATAAATGTGGAAACTCTTTATGCTTCTATTTTATTATTTCCTTTAAGTAATATTATTTTAAAATATAATTTCATAAACAAATTATTTCCTTATTTAAGTTAAATTTGACCATAATAGCATGTTTGTAATTACTGATTTCATTGTTCAAAAGTGAATTTTCATTATTGTCCTTTAAAGAATAGAAGTGTTTGTCAAACCCTGTTTCTATTCTTTTTCTGTTTTAAGGATATTTCTGAAATAGTTTTACCAAACGTTGTTTTTATTCCGCCAGAGTGTCTTCACAGCATAGAATCGAAAAAAAATACTTCTGTAAAAGAACAATCTCCAGGAATAGAACTCATTAGCTGCCATATGAAGGTCCGCAGGTAAGATACACCGTAGAGAATCAAATCACAGTTAAAAAACGGCCCCGCTTGCATGAATCACTCTGAGCTGGCTAAATTGATTCTCCTCAACGCCCGATAACAACACCGACCTAATAGGCGGAGAAGAGAAGGGTAGGTTTTTGTTCTTTCAGAAAGAGGGAGAGAGAAAAGAATCCCTCCTCTCCTCCATTCCTTCCAAGTTCCATCACATTCAATTCAATGGGATGCAATGAATCGAAACACGACGCCGTCGCCACAGGAAACACCACCGCAGCTCACCGGAGAAAGCGGAATTTCCACATGAAGGCGCACAAAGATCTTGAACCTATCCTTGAGGCCGACGGTGAGGCAAGCAATAAGGATTCCGATACCGAGGTGGTGGTGGTAGCTTCTGCGGCGGCGGCGGCGGCGGCGGCGGCGGCGGCGGCGGCGGCGGCGGCGGATGTGAAGGATATTAACGTAAATACAGAAATGAATAAGAAGGAAGAAAAAGAGGGAATGGTGGAGGAGTCGCGAGAGTTGTTGG
>NC_056566.1:28244164-28254668 GCF_013358625.1 Macadamia integrifolia | reverse complement strand
GAGAGAGATAGAGGCACACTGATGTATGCTACACAGCCGGTTAGAGCTCAATCCAAAAAAAAAAAAAAAAAAAAAAAAAAACCCTACTATTGCTAAGACTTAGAAGGGATTTTCCATATTCCCTTTTGAGTTTTTGACTCTTAGAGAAGGCTAGGGGCATTGGACATGTTATT
Source organism: Macadamia integrifolia (assembly GCF_013358625.1). Classification (NCBI taxonomy): domain Eukaryota; kingdom Viridiplantae; phylum Streptophyta; class Magnoliopsida; order Proteales; family Proteaceae; genus Macadamia; species Macadamia integrifolia. The sequence continues at coordinate 28,254,495 of NC_056566.1, read as the reverse complement.
ATGTTTTTTTTTATTCTAGCTTAGATTTTACTTGAGAATGGCATTTACAATTTTATTCCATAGGTCGTAAACTGATACATGTTTTGACTATGCTATGGTCAGATTTTGATGGGTTTCATTATCTTTAATGGGTGATTTTGAATGATTATCTGAAGAGACTTTATGATTGATGAGATTTGTAAGACAAAAATTGAAGAACCGAGTCAGTAACTTGAGCCCATTATGGCCTTTGGTCCATCACAGTCATGGTTTAAAAGTGGAACCATTTTTCAGAATCAAATTAGAACCGAAACTGAACTGAATCGAATTGAATTGGTTTGAGTATCTAAATATGGAACCGAATCGGTTCTCGATTCGGTTATGGTCCACCATATCATCAATTGGAACTGAATCGAAATCAAACCAAATAACCAAAATCAAACTGATTGACACCATTAGTTGTTCATGACCGTATTAAAGGAGAGATGAGACTTGTAGGGCATCAAAGAATTCTCCAAAATTTATTTGCAAAATTTGGTATGTGAGCTAGGTATTATTTATGGAATATTGCTTCCTACTGGCCTACCTAAAATGGGTTTTTCCTGCACGGCCCAAATATTCGCCACATTACAGCTCAAATAGGGTGGGAATTGTGTGGACAGATATAACCCAAATTCTCCTGTTCAATTGTCAAATTTCAGCCCAAACATAGCGGGCCATGTGGAAATATGAAAAATAAAGTTTTATAATTCAAGGACCACCGAAAGGTGCAAACTAAGGCATAAACTATCATGCACGTGCATCCAATATAGGCATGCATGAACATACTTAGAGGGTCAGAGTCAAGTTGGGCAGGGTGAGTCCGGTAGGGTTAGGCCTGGGTTGAGATATCTCAACTTGACCTTAGAGTCGGGTTAAACTTAGTCTGAGCTAAGAGGATTCAGGTTTAGACTGGGGTTTAAAACCTGATATAATCTGGTTCTGTTTCACCCCTACCCAGTAATATTCTTCATATGTATTGTAGATGGGCCGGCCAAGAAGCCCTTCAAGGTGGTATGGTCTACACATAAACCTTCTCTCTCTTTGTCTCTGTGCTAAGTTAAACATCTTTGCATCTAAAAACCCTAAATGATCCTTTCTTTGTTCATCTCTAATTGCAGGAAAGCAAAAACTAATGACAAAAATTGAAGAAAAACTGGGGTCCACTATTGAGAATGGGAAGGTAGGTTCTTGGCGTAGTTGAGGTACTTTCCTAATATTTCTTGATCATACTTCTATCTCAAAAAAAAAAAAAAAAAAAAAAAAAAAACAAAGAGAGAGAGAGAGAGAGGAAAGAAAAGAAAAAGTAAAAGAAGAAGAAGATTGCTTTGTTAGAGTTCAATGTATTTGTGAAAATCCTTTAATCTTCTTTATTTACTTAAAGGTGAGTTTATTTTTTATTTTATTTTATTTTTTTCTCATTTTTTCGGGGGTTCATTTGTGGGTGGCAGGAGCGTTCAAGTGATACACCAACAAAATAAGCTAAGATGAATTGAGGGAAAACCAGGATGCGATGAAGCAAGCTATGGATGCAATATTGAACATTATTATCACCTGTTAGTGAAAATTATTCAGATTTACCTATATACATATGGTAGAACTAGAAGCTTAGAACTAACTGATCTTTCTTATGGTTTGTTCTTTAAAATGTAACATTGGGAAAAGAAGGAATACCATAAAAAATGTCATCAAAATGTCAATTGTTTGTAGATTTCCATGTGTAGCTTTCCCATTTTCATATTCTTGTTGCCTCAACTGTGGAAGGCTGATTTGTTAGTTCTCATTTGATTTCCTCTGAACCTGAAGAATGCTAATTTCATGTGGCATCACAATCTATAAAATTTCAGATAACAGAATGAGAATTCCTTCGCACGTCCTCTCATAATGAGTCATGGGATTCACACTGACACTCTGACTCCTCAAACAAAATATGAATAAGTTCCCCTAATCTACTGAATGGATCAATCTCATGCCCTTTCATTGATGCGATTTGCCACCATGGCATTGTGGGAAGTGAAGTGAACAGGTATAGTACATAAATAAATTACAAAAGTTATGAAAGTCCACAATCAGACCATCATCCCAATAGAAAGTCCATAAACCTGCATTATGTTCACAAAGCTACTAAGATGTACATAATATAACATCTATCTACAGGGACTCCTCCCAGCAACCCCCATTGCAAGGATCTGCTCTCAGAAGTCCAAGCCTGAAATTCTTCAGCCATTACCTAAGGCAAACTCATCTTCTTGTTGCCAAATTAGGAAACAGCTGTTTGTGTATTCAGTTTTAATACTGACGTCGCAGGATCCCTCGACAATACTATGTTTCCGTTTTGATCTGTTTTTCCATAGCTCAACATACGAGAATCCGTAATAATTTTGCATGAACCCCACGTCTCAGCCTCTAGTTCAACACCAAAGTACATCGTGTGGTCTGAGATGCTGTTACCTGTAACAGATCTGCAGAACCAAGAAGTTCAGAGATGGTACGAAGTTTCTGATGAACATTAGGTACATTGGAAACGAAGGATACCTGCTACAAGTCGGATCTTCACCAGAACCATCACAGACCTTCTCCACCTCGTAAACCAGACTTCCAAATCCAACATTGTAGAGCCACACCTAAATTGAAGGAAACATCGGAAATTGAAAACATGCTTATAAGTTTCAAGGACTTCAAGTTCAAGATTTGGCAATAGAAATAAACCGCAGAGCAATAAGTATACTGCTGGGTCTAAATGGTTCACTGTAGATTCATCAGCAGGAGGAGATTGCAACAGATATAGGCATAATTTGCCGTCGTAGACTTTACCTCTGTAGGGAAGTGTTTGTATGTCTTCTTTGAGAAATAAGAATAGTATGGAGGCAAATGTGGGATAACATCATGATCATTTGTGACGCGAATTGTATTTGGTACATGTTTGGTAAAGTAAGACGCAAAAGCAGCATTGCCAACACGGGGCTGTCCAAATGTCATAAACTGAACAATACGGACTCCATGATTAACCTGGCAAGCAGTTAAAAGGAAAAAAAGAAAGAAAAAAAAAATCATTCAATACAATACTTGCAATCAGGAGTACAGAAAGGCTCCATGATGGAACTCCATAGAGACAAAAGGTTCATCAAAGAATAAGCACCCAACAGGAGGGATGAAATGATACAACTAAAGGGATGTTTAATTAGAGTACACTTTTCTAGGAAAATTTGAAACTCAACATGCAACTGCCAGTGAATTTAATTTGTATCTACAAATTATATATTAAGAAAGAAAATGACAAATTAGGTTTCCCAAATTAATGTAACACTCAAACCACAATTCGATCTACTAACACATGGAACACTCCATGCACTTTCTGTAATTCTATTGCTCCTACAGATTTGAGATAGAACATTTTCAAAAGACACAACTCGTCATACCTCAGAAAAGATTACCAAATACAAGAAAAGGCACAAAAATCAAATTCAGCAGTGTACAATATGCAACAGTCAAACCCACTCAACACACAAAATGACCATTAGGGTGGGCTAGAATTAGAATTCATTAGCTGATTTGGATGTTTGTGGGGGGCTTCCAGTCCATTCAGCAATAAACATGCAATGGGTTTGCCTATATGTGACCAACATCTACATGTTAATTGGGCACAACCATACTTGTATCTTCTATTTGTTATTAATTTTTCAGTTGCATGTGTTAAACTCTCCCCTTCTCCCAGGCGCACACATAAAGTGATCAATGGTCAATGGTTTTGTTTTTTATTTTTAACCTCCACAAGTATGAGCAGCCTCACAAACTCTATATTATCCAGCTCTATTTCCTTATCCTCTTAAAGCTCTTTTCTCTCCAAGATTTCTTTCCTTCTTAAATTGTATCAAACTATACTGAAAGAACCAAATTTATCCGAACCCTCTTCACTACTTCCTCCTTTCCTTGGCATGTGGAACTTCACCACGCCCTTCACTGACCCTAGGTCTTACTCCATGTATGTAATTCCTTTTTCTCTCCCTTACAAACCACATCTCCTAAAACTATTTTACTACTGTGGCAACTTTAACTCTCCTTCCAGATTATGATGTTTCCTAAATGGGAATCTTACACGGTTCATACATTATAGGAAGATATCGTGTGTTTTTGTGATTAAAAATAGAAACAAAGAAAATTGCAAAAGAGATTCAAAGTCGGCACATTACAAGAAAGAAAGCCATAAATTTTTTGGGCTCTAAATAGAAGTTAAACTATACTTACTGCAAGATCAAGTGCACAGAAGGAAGCCATAGCTCCTCCCATTGAATGCCCTGTCACCATGACTCCGATGTCCCCATACAGCTCCTTTGCCGTTTTAACAGCATCAAGAACCCCGAGGCGAATAGTTGTGTTATGATATGCAGAATAAAATCCATGGTGCACCTGAATCCAAAAATTAGAGCATGAAATTAAGAGCTTCACTCGCTAACAAGAATTTATTCTTAATAGGTCTAATATAAAACTCTCTTTACACCACAAACCATTGCATCAGGCATGCCTGGGTAGTTTAGATCAAGCTGCTTCCAGAATAGGTCTTCAATCCAATTCTGTATGCTGCAGAAATGAAGTTAATACATAATTTTTTTTCAGTTTGTGAAAAAAGATCAAAATAAGCAGCATGGGAAAAGCTGAATTTCATAACAAAATCAACTGAATTGCTTCCAATACCCTATCCCGTTTTTATGAAAATCAACCCAACCCCCTCCCCTCTTCCCTCAAATTTCTGCCTAGCGTATAGCAGGTAGTGTGCAATAGTTATTATTTGCTTGTATCAACAACTCAACTAAGTATTTCCCAACTAAATGGGTTTGGCTACATGGATCCTGTTTCACCGTTCACCTTTGTTCAAATCCGTATTTGTTTTAAACCCTAATCCATGAATATCTTTTCTCACCACCTCTCTGACAACTAAAAATAACAAATGAAATTGATGAGTGTTTAAGTTCCGAACAATATGGTTGGCCAAAAGTTCTGAAAATTTGAAATAGGGACATCATTTCTATAAAGTCATCCTCCTCTGACTTTTAATATACATTTCATTGGTTATAACATCAAAAAGTGCCAGATGATGAAATCTTGAGGGAAGTGATCAAGCCTGATGTTAACCATTGATTTTTTTTTAATCTCATATGAAAGATTCTTTCCAATTATACCTTCCTAAACAATTTTTTTTTTGCTTGTATTTATTCTTTCGTAAAACCATACTCTTCCTCGTTATGTAAATGTCTATAAATATAAATGCATGTACATTAAACAACCTATACAAGGACATCCCACTCTCTTTGACAAGTTTCAACGGATCCAATTATTATAATGCATGTTTCATTGGTTATGACAAAACAATTAACAGGTTTACACCCCACACATTGAACACCTTTCACAGGATAAATAGAAATTGTCAGATGTGAAGAGATAAAGGATAAAATGAATCATTGGCTGTTGGAAAGTTGGGCAAGATATCTTTACGAATATATTTATTTTCATTCCTTTTCCTTGTGAGCTGATTATTCTTTCACAAGATATACCCAGGGTATCAATATAATTTGCCCATAAAATAAATATAGATATAGAAGCAAACAAAAAGATCTCTCTCAACCAGCCTCCCCAAATGAAATCTTGGATACCTAACTTAGCAAAAAAAACGACTCCATGAACTCTTATCCCCCCCACCCCCCCCCAACCCACCCCAAAAAAAGAAGATAGAACACATGTGCCTCAAAATGCATCCTAGACATGAGGCCAAGATAAATCAGACAACTTTCATTGTCTTTTACCCTTATGCCATTAGCTATGGACATGCCCAAACAGCTCCAACCAAGGCAAAGAAAGCAACTAGAGCTGGAGGCACCATAAGATAATGCCAAACCTTCTTTCCAAATGCTCAACCTCCTTTCAGATGACAGAAGGGATAAGCCAATAATAGTCAAATTCATTACATAGTTTTATAGCAGCAATGCCACCTAATTATATAGGCATCTACTACATTCATTGCCAATGTTCTAGGAGAAGTACTAAGTCAAACTTAACAAAAATAAGACAGCTGGACATAAAAAATACCTATGTTCCTGTGTGCCCCTAAATGCAATTACAATAGCATTAAGATCCTGTGCCACCCCAACAAATGCCTGCATAAAAAGTTTAACTTGATCTCAGAGCTTAGGGAGAGCAGAAGAAAAGCCATCTAATAAGATAATGCTATGGTATGGTGATACACTTTACTGACTATAAAGCATATCTATGTCATATGTGAATGCACCTGTAAGCAGTGTTGGACGTCAACAATCAGCTCTATAATTTCAAATCCCTGCTTCAACATAAAAATAGACTTAAAATTTACCCAAACATTGAGGAATGTACCTCCAAGCTCCCTCAACATTCTAATAAAAAAAATCAAAAGTAAGCTCCAAAGAGCATATATCTAAGTACCTTTGTCATATCATTACACCTTGAGCATGTCCATGCAAACAGTTCAGTCAAGTCTGACATGTACACCTACAAAACAAGGCATGCATCTATTCACTATCTACAGGTTAGAGAATGTCGTGAATGGCATAAGAGTGTGATATCAAGAACCATCAAAGAGGGCTAATATAAAAAAAAAAAAAAATATATATATATATATAAAATAAATAAATAAATAAATAAATAAAACAGCATTATAATTCACCAACAAACAAATGCAGCTCAACAAAGGATAGTGAACTACTTTAATCAAAAGAGGAGGAATCAAATACAATTTCTAGTTTTGAGTGCTGCTCAAAAACTTACCGCAGAAGCATACTCCACTAATATCTTGGCAAGAGTGTGATTGTAGACCGATGCATGGTCCTTGTGCTTGACTTGAAGTTCTATAATGATCAAAATATGGTTATTAGATATTCAAGAATATCAAACTGGAAAGCAATGTCCAATATAATACTTTTCAATGCTTCACTTGTCAGTAAGAGGTTTCAACACGTCAAATCTTAGAACCAATATTGCATTGGCTTGAAAATGGAAGACTAACCCACTCCCAGAATCTAATACTGGTTACTTGCTTCCAATTTTATTATGTTTGCTTCCATTTGAACAACTTTATTTTTTCTCTTATCCCTTTGAAACCTTGTAATACAGATATCGACAGGGTAGAAAATGGGCAATTTTGGAAAATTTTCAGCTGATCAGCATGTAGGCATTCTGTCAAATGTACCAACACTATAAGGCCTAACAGCTTGCACAAAGCCAAGTTCATATTCACAGGCTGTACCAAACATCTACAAAGGGAACACTCTAATCCACAAAAGGGGGGCCCCGGGAAGGGGGGGGGGGGGACATCCCATGTTGCTAATAGAAAGATATAACCTTGCAAATCAGATGCTAGAATCCATTAAATCCTAAAGTTGAAACTTAAGCATAATTGAAGCACAGTTAAGGTATTATATGTAGAGAAGCTGTTTAACGACTTTATATCTTATTCAAAAAGAAGTTATAACAAAATTCAGTAAAAGATACTTTTGGAGAAGCTGTTTAACAGTTATTTCAAAATTTGCATTCTCAGCTCAACCAAGAAAAACAAGACTGCAAATCAGCACGTCCACACACCCTTCCCCCAATTACAACATTTTAAACAGATTTTATTGTGCAGTTAAAAAAATATTAATAAAAACAAGACGGGTTATTACCTCTCCCTCCAGAAACTGAAAGTAAATAGAATAAAATTGCCACCTTTAACCACTGGAACCTTCCCATGACCTGCAAAGAATTGCATAGCAATGAACCACTCATAGAAAATAAGATTAAGCCTGAACCCATCTCCAGTTCCACATCAAAACTCCCTCCACCCCAAAATGAAAATGAGGCTGAGTTGGAACGACTTTCAAAATCAAATTTGGTGACCCATTAAATCAAAACCAATACATTTACTGAAACATCAGTCAAATTGGTGAAATCCAAATAGGGGAAAAGGGAAGAAGTGATAAGAGAGTAGCGGAAGAAACATACTGGGCTTCAGACCATACGGCTACAGTTCGAAATCTCAGACTCCACAGTAAAGATCCCGGCGGCCATGCAATGTTACTACCCTGAAAAACACTCTCTGGTTTTTAATTTTCTCTCCAACCCTTATAAACATGCAAGAAAAGCGATAATTCTTCCTACTATTTGTCTTTTCCCTTCTAATTCTTCTTCAGATCGAAGGAAAGAGGTGGACCAAAAGGATAGAGAGGAAGAAGAAGATGGAGGAGAAAGAGACGCAAACGAGCTTCAGACCGGAATCACCACACCAGATATTCTTATTTCATACTTTTTATTTGACGAAGTTACCCCTGACATTTTCCAGTATTGACTTTTTATCCTTCCAGTTGGAACGTTCGGGACCTGGGAAAAGGGAAGCAACTTCGACCGAGTAGGAAGGAAGCCTTTCCAACTCTGTCATCAATTTCTTGCGTTTTTTACCCGTTTGATGCCATAACACGTGGAAAAGGTTATTGTACTGATGACGTCAACAAAATTGCCACGTGGTAAAAAACTTGACGGAGCAGGAAAATATTCCAACTCCGTTGGAGCTGAATTTCGGTCTCATTTTTGAGTTTCCTAGGTGCCTTACACGTTACAGCCTACATGGAAATTTTTTGGTTTCGTCCACGTAAGCTAAGACCACATAGCTGGAGTTCCCCAAAAAATAATCGGTATTGGGTCGGCCGGGTCGGTTGATTCATATTGACAATGATCCTGATTCGTGACCGATATGTATCGGCATGAAAAATATTGTTTTGATCTGAAATCAGTACGGATATGATTGATACGTATCGATATCAATATTGATGACAACCAATACTATCATTGATACTGTGAGCTAAATCTGAGTATCGATTGAACCAAGTTGGGCCAGTTTGGGTCTACACTAAATAAATGCATTGAGAGTTCATTGACTACGGAATTAAGAATATTCGAATCATGGAATACGATGGTTAATGAGCACTCCTTCAACGAATAACCGTTAGAATCAAAGTATTTGGTAATTTAATTAATAGGGGAGGGTTCCACAAAAACGTGTAGACCAATGAGAATACTATTAGAAACATCAACAGGGGTAAGATTTAGATCTTTCGTGAAGAGTGGAGTTATCAATTTGCCCAATTGTATTTAGATGTAATGGCCACGTTACCTTTCATCCTTCTATTTTCTATATTTTATCAAGTAGGCAAATATTCAACAGAGTTTTAAGAATTGGATTACTTAGGGATTGACTGAATCCTAATTGGAATCGACCAAGGTTGATCTTGATTGTATGAAAAACCTTAAAAGCATTAAATATAAATATAAATATATATATATATATATATATTCCAAAACTGATTGGGGCCAATTCGGATCTTCGAATTTTAATAGTTAATTTTAACTAATCTTATGGATTAGTTATATCACAAATTTTAGATTAAAATTCCATCAAATATCCATTAATGTATATCTAGATATCTTTGAATTTTTCAATCATGCATGTGTTACTCCGCAACCTCTTGTAACCTTTAGATTTTCAAAGTTTTACCTCACCCTTAGCGACATATTTGAATTGAGATTTGACATGTAGAAAGGGAAACTTATGCTTACTTTTCAACAAAATTTGGTCCATAATACAATTCAAATATATACGCTATCTTAATATTATTCATAAATGATTTTGACTTTTTTATGTATTTTCAGAAAGGGAAGAGGGGTAGATATGCTAGCGGGTTACAATGGAATGAGGAATACTAGTGAGATATTAGCCATAGAATTTGCTCATCTTAAATATAACCGTTGGATGGAGGTAACAAATCCAAACCCTCACTCCACTGCTGCTACACCTTTTCTTTCCCCCTCTTTCTCTCACTCCACCCTGCAACTCAGCTATGCCGCTGCTGCTTGAGAATCAGACAGCTGCAATGGGCCTCTCTCTGATTGACCATAATCCCATTCAGTTTTCCATATCTGGGGTAGTATTTATCCTTTTATTTGTGGGTTTTGTTTTGTGGGAAAGAGGAAAGATGAAGAGAGAGCATCAACAGAGTAGCGGCGGTAGTGCTAGTCCTAGTAGTGGACCTTATTCAATAGGGGCTGAGAGGGATATGGGGAAGACGAAGATGTGGGATGACCCACAGCAGCAAGATGCCGGAGTGGATGAACTTCTGGCCGTGTTGGCTTACAAGGTGAAGTCGCCAGACATGGCGAAAGTAGCTCATGAGCAGCTGAAGATGGTCATCGATCTTCAATTTTCCATATCTGGGGCAGTATTGATCGAGAGGGAAAACCCAGGTAGATTTTCTTGAAAA
>NC_056566.1:28202877-28241703 GCF_013358625.1 Macadamia integrifolia | reverse complement strand
ACGTCACATGAGAGAGAGAGAGAGATCGTTGAGAGTCATGAACGGGGTAAGACTCGCGACAATGGGAGAGAGATCGTGAGAGTAGGGGTTTTTTTTTTTTTTTATTTTCTTCCTATTTTGGTGGGAAAATAAAAAGGGATATTTTAATAGTTAAGTGAAATTTTTTTCGCATGTAAAGTATATTTCCCTTGCAATTAAACATCTAAATTTATTTTTTCTGGGAAAAAATTCCACTTTGCATAAAAATTGCATTCCCCTTGCAACCAAACGAAGCCTTAAGACGAGGGTTTTCTGGACTGAATTTCTTTGTGGTGCAACAAGGCCTCTAGCACTCATTCAAAGGTCAGAAGTGCTCAGGCACAGAGCTCAAGATGGTCACACGTAACCCAAGATGTTTCTGGACATTGGATGCACGCCAGATGCCTTGTTGTGCCACAGTGGATCCAAATCTGTTTTTTTTTTTTTTCTTTTTCATTTTAACTCCTGATGACATCCCCTCCTCCCCCACCACTAAACTCATGATCAGTTTGCAAGCGTCCATATATGGTCTATCATTAAGAAGCATGGCTCAATCTTCCCCTCTCTTGCACATCACAATGCAATAAGAATAACATCCGCTAACCTTAAATCAAATCAATAAAACCAAAGATGAGAAGCAACTGAATATGGGAAGACAAAAAGGGAGATGTTGATGATCTTTAGGTACTTATAAAGCCAATGGCAATAAACATTGAGGAAAACAATTACAAAATCAGATATTTCACTCATGCACAAAAGGAGGAGAATAATATGATCTTCTGTTTCTAGAGCCACAAGAATCAAACTCTGATATGTGTTCACTCAAAACTTAGATACCCATATGTAGGGGTGTCAATCGGTCGGTCCGGCTCGATTTTGGTCTGGGTTGAGTCGGTTTCGGTGTGGAAAAGTTGAAATCGAAACCGAACCAATAAGGAAATTCCGATTTTGGTTTGGTTTCGGTTTCAGTGCGGTTTGGTTTCGGTTTGTCTTTGGTTTCTTAAATCAATTTGTAACTGGGTTGGTTTTGGTTTTTGGTCTAGTTTGGATTCGACTTTCCATACAAATGTATACAAAACTATGCAAATTTTGATTTTTTTAATGAATTTTGGAGTGTTTCGGTTTCTTACCGGTTTGGTTTCGGTTTCAGTCCGGGTTTTGAGCCAGTTTCGATTTGGTTTCAAGTTCATCCGGTTTCCGGTGTGGTTCGGTTTGGTTTTGGGGTTGCAATACTCGAAACCGAACCGAACCAATAAGGCTTCGGTTCGATTCGATCCGTGTTGTTATCGGTTTGGTCCGACCGGTCTTACCAGTTCGGCTTAGGAATTGACACCCCTACCCATATGCATCTCCTCTCATTCTCCCCCCACACCCTACTCCAAAAAAACAATCCAAATCCACAATTTTTATTTTGACACTAGACTTTAATAAAAAAAAATACCAAAAAAACCAAACGGCTCAGCATCGTGGTCGGAACGGGAAATGTGTCGTCTCGCGTGGAATAATTGGCGGGAAGTAAACTCTAAAACCCTTAAACCCCATTAACTGAAATTAACTGAAAATTAAGATTCTCGAGCACACCATATGTAAACACTCAAACCCAACTGTCACTGAACTTTGTGATTTGACTGATTTCGTTCTCTTCCCCACTCCCCCCTCTACTCTTTCGGTTTCATCTTCTTTTTTTTTTTTAACTCCAGCTCTGTGTTTTTGCCTGTCTGTGATCGTTTGGGACCTCAATCTAATCATTAATGGCAAAGTTCTCGAAGTTCGACGACTCTTCTGATGAAGCTTCTTCAAACGGTTAGTTTTCTTCGGGGGAAGACCCAATGGAAGATGATGCGGTCGGTGATTTTAAGAGCGAGGAAGAAGAGAAGAGGAGGTAAGGATGCGGACTTGAACGACGCTCTGATTTGTAGGTTTTCTGTTGTTTGAACTTATTTTGTTTCTTGGGGCGTCAATTTGGGTTTTCATGGACGTCGCTGTTTACAGTGTTTGAAGGCCTTAAGGATCTAGGGCTTTCATTGTTGTAGCCGAATTGCTCTGCATCCATCGCTTACGATTCTATTTGCCATCCATCTTTATTTCCTCTGTATTATTGCAGGATGGAATTTCAGCGAATGCTGAAATTGGAAAGCGTGTAAGGGCCAGCTTGAGAGAATTGCAGAGGTTGAAGAATCGGAGAATCCAAGAAATATTAGATACACAAAATGCTGCCATTGATGCTGACATGCATGGTGCATAATTCTACTAACCCTGATTAAATCAATTTATTCTTTTTGGATGTGCAATCACAAGTTGTAATTGATTGTTTTTATTCCAGACCAACAAAGGGAAGGGGCGCCTGAAGTATCTCCTGCGGCAGACACAGATATTTGCTTACTTTGCCAGAGGCAATCATTCTGCATCTCAGAAGAACCCAAGGGGAAGGTAAAAAAGTTATCTGCTCCATGAATAGTTATAGCTGGTATCCATGGTTGATATTGCTGGAAAACAAGGCAAGAAAAGAGAAGGATTATGCATGGGTAACAGTAGGGGTGTCAAAACCTAGCCTGAACTAATAAAACCAATCGAAACCGACCGAAAAAACCCGGTTCAAACCAAACCGATCCTTATTGGATTGGTTTTGGACTGAGATATGTTGAGACCGACAAATCAAACCGACCAATAATCAAACAGGAACCAAACCGAATGAAACCGATAAAAAAAGAAATGATTATGACATTATAAAATTAGTGAATTGATTATCCATTTTTTACAATAGTAGTGAGAATATATTTTATTGTAAGGGGAATTGTTACAAATCAATGAATATGAGGTTATGAATAGAGAAATTGATTTGTAAATTGTAACAATGCTTCCATTGATTTCCTTGTTCACTATACAACATTACTTGGATACTTAAATGAATGATTATATGATTCATTTTGTGATTTTAATATTAGTTATATTTCCTTTACAAAATGATAAAACATGATTTAATCATAAATTTAAAGTGTTTTCGTCAAATCTTTGTCACTATAGGTTATGAATGTAAGATTTCTTTATGGTTCAAGTCCGATAATAAACCGATCTAAACCGATATTTACCCGATATTGAAAAACCGACCAAAAACCAAAGTTCCTTAATAGATTGGTTTTGGTCTCCCTCATTCCTAGACCGAAACTGATTCAACCTGACCGAAACCAAACCGAACCGACCGATTGACACCCCTAGGTAACAGAAGGTGTGACCTGCTTTCCTATTAAGAAAATAATATTTCAATTTTTGAGTGGTGAAAAAAAAAAATGTGGATTAACCAGCCATGTAATGCAGAGAGTTAGTTTAATTAATTGAATGAGAGTTTGAAGTATTACAGGATAGCAATCGATCGAGTGATTGTTGGTAACTTCCCAGGGTCATGTCCTGGTTGATTAAGCATATTTATTTTTTCTTCTATTCACTTATTCTAGTCCAGTTCTGAATTCCTGTTTTCTCTGCAGTTCTACGTTCTATTACCTCTTCATAAGGCCTGCGGATGCTTTATTTTAGCCTTGATTTTCTGCTAGTTATTTTCATTATTGGTTCCTTGTTTCTTCTCTGTTGGATCTCAAACTGCATCAGTTATCTCTTGTTACTAACTCCTCTGGTTACGTTCTATTAGACCTTATTTGCAGACCTGATTTCATGCCTATTTAGCCACCTTGCTCTGTTCTTCTGAAGTTGGATCGATACGACAATCCATGGTTGGAAGTGAAAATTCAATATGGCCAGAACAAAGGGAAGCTGTACAATGAGGAATGTGATCGTTTCATGGTATGGTCCCTGAATTTCTAAAGTTCCCCTATGCAAGAGCATGTTTAGTTAGTGGATGGTACTTGTAGTGGTTAACCGTTCTAATATCCATGACACTTTATACAGTTATGCATGGTTCACAACCTTGGATATGGGAACTGGGATGATCTCAAGGCAGCTTTTCGTGCATCGCCTTTGTTTCATTTCGATTGGTTTGTAAACCTTGTACCACTCAAGAACTTGCAAGATGCTGTGATATGCTCATTTGATTAGTAGAGAGAGAAAATCAAGAATTTGATGGGAGGAAGAGACAAGCCCGGAAATATAAGAAGCTTGTGAAGGTCCTCCTCCCCCAAAAAAGATTGTCACATAGATGTTCCTTTATTTCTTTTGTGACTCATATTTTCCAGATGTCTTTGCAGAATAATGGCACCATCAAAGCGTGCAATGACTAGAGAGCTTGCTGAGAACCCCGTTTCAACTTTGAAGAAAAGGAAGCAAGCAGTGATGGACGACCATCTTAGCTCAGTGAGTAACTGAGTACTAGGCTAAGTTCTTATAGGTTTAATTTGGAGAATTTAACTTGAAATCTGTGTTGAACTTATATTTTTTTGACCTTCTGGTTACCCTATCTGATATTTGCTTATTGTTTTGTGTCTGCAGAGAGGAGGAGAATATGAAAATTTGTCAATAGGAAGTGTCTCTGTCTATAGTAACTAAAACCTTATATATACCATCCTTGCTGAGTAGGATTTTACCCCTCTAGTTGTTATGGTTCACTTTCATGAATTAACCTGTCTTGGGTTCTTGGGGTAAGTTTTGTGGATTGCATGTTACAAAAAAAAAAGAAGAAAGTTTTGTGGATTGCAATCTTGGTTATCCTGGGCCATCTCTTGGTGGAAAGGGTGGGTTTTGTATTAGGGTTGGGAATGTTGGGTTGTTTTTATGTTGTGCCAATTTCGAATTGTATCATAATTGCCTCAACCCTAACACACACATCTTAATTGTGTCTAAAGTGTTAGAATCCTGACATATCTTGCTAATATTACAATAATTTTGGGCCAATGGATCATATTTGACCATATTGAATATATGTCATGAATAGTATTTAAAAAGTGACAAGAGAAACTAAAATTTCAAGCTTAATGCATATAAATATATAAATCAAAACACTAAGCTATAATCATTTCGACAAATGTTAAGGTTTAATATAACATATGGTGAGGGATATTTACAAATGCCTCTGTTTTACACATGGAGGGGGAGACAATTTCGATGGGTGTCGATTTGTATAAAAGGAGTCTATGAAGGATGTGTATACAAAGGATGCATGGATTTTTTTTTTCTTTTAAATTTTTCTTTAATATATGACATTTTTTGGTTTCTAATACGAAAAAACCTAGAAGGTTTTATGCATGTACGTATACAATCATACATAAAATCAGGGTCCATAAAAGAGCATGTAAAAAGTTTTTCCATACTATGGGTAAAAAGAAAGTACACCTATCTAGCCATCTAGGGTTATTGTAAATGCACTGCCCCCTACCTACTATATGAAGTGGATTATATCTCCCACTACTCCTCCATACCCTCTACAGACCATCCAAATCCTTTGGCTGAGTGGGTGAAGTAAAACTGCCCCAAAAGCATGTGCCAAAAAGGTAAGTGTGCCACACCTTCTGCTCACCATTGTAGAGCTTATTCTAATGAACCCTCATACTTATACGGTTTTTCTCTTTTTTTGCTTGCTATAACCCTCATACTTATACTCCGGCAAGAATTTCTGTTAAATTAGGTTAATGTGCCAGTAAACAATGGCTACTGAGACTTGCATAAAGGCTTACTTTTTTCTCCTAATGATATTAATGTTAGTATGCTTATCCAAATCTGGAAACTCATCCCCTGGGCTATTGTTTTCAATAGGAATCCAATTTCTCTCCTCCACCCATGTTAGACAGAAAATCTCATCATCTTAGGGATTTGACCTTTCAATTAGCATGAGGAAGGGTATTTTCAACTCTGTTCAGTAAGGCCGAAGGAGTGGGAGTTAATGACACAAAAGTTCAATCACAAGGCCACATCACTAGTGGCAAAGAGAAGGAAAATTTTATCCTTCCAATAATGGTACTGGTATTAATGGTACTGGTATTAGTAAGTGGGAGAGGGAATCTGTTCAGTAAGAGCATGATGTACAGTCCCTGGCCTCACCTGTCAAGAGCAGGATACCTTACCACAAAGCAAAAAGTGGTGGCACCACCCCTATAATATTTGGAGGACCAGTAGCTTGAGTCAACCACTCCCAATAACATTTGAGGAACAAGGCATGCATACATTTCCCACATACATTTCCCAGATCAGAACATTTACAAAATCTCACATCACACCTTTTTACAAATAATCTTATGCAGGCATATTCCCAAACAGTGCCACCTTAAGGAAAGCTGCAATTATGCTTTTAAGAGTGATTCAGAAACCCAAGCATCAGATTTGGCACATAGTTGCAGTCTTTCAAATGAATGCAAAACCATAAGAATAACATCTACGCATGCTTCAACTCTCTACCATGGTTTGAGGAATCGGAATCATGTCACCAATTCCAGTAAAATCGGATCCAGCTGATTCCAATTCTGGCTGATTCTGGGTGATATATGCATATCATATAAATTTACATTCCTAATACTAGCTTGACAGGAAGACCATCTAAAGGGAATAAATAATATGGTAATCAAACCTTTTGTATAAACCTATAATATGACTCAAAAATCCATACAACAAGATGGTCCAAAAATATAAGGGCTGAAAAATGAGACACCCATACAAAACCCATAACCCTCTCCCCCTTTACAGAATATTTGTGCAAATTTAATACATATCTTCCAAGCTTCCTTTTGTACCCTAAGCTATGAGAAATCCATACATGCAAAGTCCAACAAGCTGCACAGTTAACATTCTATGCTGGATTTACCTGCACAAGTCCCACAAGAATAACCTTCCTGCTTCCAGATGGTCTTTCACTAGTTCCTCCTTTCCCCACACCAAACGGTAAAAATTCTGCTCAAATTCAATATGATTGATGTAACCAGGGGCATCTGATTCGATACTTAGCTATAAATGATAGAGGACAAGCCGCAACTGTCGAGTTGGACAAGTGCACCCTTATTCCATGGGAGAGATCGAAATCCAAACAGAAAATGTAGTGGCTCGCAACCACTTCTCCCTGTTCTTTTTTTGTTTTTTGTTTTTCTAAAGAATGGTTTTTTGGAAGCAACCTGTTGTGTTTTCAGACCCAAAGCAAGATGAATCAGGGTTTAGGCTTGAACATTACCTCATGGTTGCTCATTTGTGCCATCAAAGCTACCTATGGCATTCGCTCGCTTTCTCTCTCTCCAATTCTCACCCCATACTTTTGCTTCTGCAACTTCACGCTCTCTATCAAAATCTCGGTTGAAATTCCTTGGTGTTTCCCTTGCATGAACAGGGCTATCCCTCTGAGCTTCCTGCTTTTCCAATTCATCTAAACCCCACTTCCTTCCAGATCCACCACTGGATTCACCCCTTCCAGTCTCTGCACCTAAGTTCACTCCCCGAAGAGGGTCTCTGTGTCTCCTATCAGGAGAATTCTGGTGGGACGATTGAGAATGACGAGCAACACGTCCAGCTTCATCTTGGCTGTCAGTCCCACTGCCCATGCTCTTTCGGTCATCCCTGAGCCTAGGAGTTGATGGACCAACTCTGTTACTTTGGGCAGAAGCCACATTTGGATCATATGTTTGGGATGCTAAATATGTCAAAGCAGTCACAACATCTCCTATTAGAGGCCGTGTGGCAGCTTGCTCCTGCAAACACATGGCTGCGACAGCTAGAGCTTGGTAAAGTCCCCTCATTGGATAATGGCCTCGCAATAAAGGGTCAGCCATCTTGGGGAACTTCCTACGATCCTTGAAAAGTGGTCTGGCCTGCAATTCACATCCCAAGAATTGGAATGTTTTATTTTTATCCATAAATTAAATCTCAAAAAGACGATCATAATCCCACATTATTTTAAGCAAATGGAAGAACAAATAATAAGGGAAAAAGACAGTAAAAGAAATACATTAAAAAAAATATTTTACCCATGCAACGAGATTGTGCTCTCCCGGAGCCCGTGTGTTGTCTATTGCCTTGCGCCCTGTGATCAACTCAAGGAAGACAACACCGAAACTGTACACATCAGATTTCAAAGTGAGTTGGCCGGTCATAGCATACTCAGGAGCACAATAGCCATAAGTTCCCATCACTCGTGTGGAGACATGAGTCTTGTCTCCAACAGGACCAAGCTTTGCAAGTCCAAAATCTGACAACTTTGGGTGATACCCCTCATCAAGAAGGATGTTAGAAGACTTGAAGTCCCTGTAAATGACAGGGGGATTTGCTTTATCATGTAGATACTCTAAGCCCTTGGCTGCACCGGCAGCAATCTTCATCCTTGTATTCCAGTCTAAAGGCTCCTTGTCTGGTGGAACATCTGAAGATAGGTAACAGGTAGCTAATAAGTAACGAAGTTAGTAATAGCATATATTTATATTCTACATCACCAAAGAAGTTCTGCCAGATTGGGGGGCTCATTATACAGAGAATCCCTAGATTTTATTAGATTACATTATAACCCTAGGCATTTGAAACTGTCCTAGGAACTGCACCAAGGTAGTCTTGCTGCTCCATTCGCACACAAACCCAAGCAGGCAGCTACAAGTGCTGTAAGCCTATAACCTCAAGAATGCACAATATTGAAATGGCTTTGGAAAGTGAACTCAATAGACACTGTTCAGTGTAGGCCAGAAAATGTTCAGACAACCATTCGATAGTTTGACCTATAGCTCATGTAGCATACCGAAAGACCTCAAAAAAATATCCATAAGCTTTCCATCCTCTTCCGACACAACACCAAACACCTCAGAATTTGCTGACCCTCAAATCCTCCAGATAACAATGGGTAAGGAATTTATATCTATGCCCCTCCAGATACCTAATAGCTGAACATGTTGGAAAGTACAGCAATGAGCTAATGCTATACGCATCTGAAAGCTTGGTGAAAAATGTTCAAAGAGGAAATTTTATTCTTTCAGGAGTGTAAGCTAATCATGAGAATTTTTTTTGCTTCAATATGAAATGATTTAAAACAGTGAAATTGATCAACTTGTCAATATAATTATGGTGAATAAAGGCGATGAGGTCTGATTCTCCTTGATAAGCACAAAATGAAAACCTGAGGACAGAAAGGGACTTGATTGATGTTATTTGTTTCTTATATGGACAGTCAGGATCCCAACCCCTTCCTCAATGCAAGGAAATGAGAAAAAATATTCCCTCAATAAACTGGCAAAATCTTACACTGGTTCAAGTAAAAAAAAGGAAAAAGAAATTGAAAAATGATGAAGCAATCAATTACTTTTGACCCCCAAGCATGAACCAATCTTTATATAGTGTCTAATTAACAACAATGGGTTTTTATTTATTTATTTTTCGATGAATCAACAACAATGGGTTTTAATTATGCTGTTTCTCCCTATGGGTAGTTATCATTCACGTCATCCTAAGAGGTGATTGTGCACACAAAATCCAAAAATAAACCCTTTCCAGTTCACGGCATGACCTAGTGATGACAGCAAAACTGAATCCAAACATACCATCCACCAAAGAAGAGGGCTCCCCATCAACTGTCAAAGTCAAGATGTAATGGTAAGAAGAAGCTCTGACCTATAAGTACTATGTTTATGCTGTCTTCTGATTATACAATTTTGGTTAGTGAGACTGAAAAGGGTAAATTCTACAACTATAACAGAATATATGGATTGCAATTTCAGGGGGGAAAAAACACTACAAATGGAGTAGGTGGGATTGATAATAAAGAGAGAACCCAGAGTAACCATTTTCTACTTGCTTCAATAGTAAACAAGGAGAACGAGATAGAAGAGGATGCCAGTCATAAAATTAAAGCAAGCTAGATGAGGATGAAAGGATATTTTGAAATGTTGTATGTTCTTTCCATTAAAACTTCTTTTTCCATAAACAACTACAGAATTTTATTGAAAATTTTTTTTTTTTCTATCAACCATATATATATATATATATATATATAACATAAAAAGGTCCCACAACACCTGAGAAATCATACAGCCCCAAAAAACTAGATGGAAGAGGAAACATATTACCCAAACTCTATCCGTCTCTTTACACCCTCCCTAGCCAGAAGATCAGCCAAGTCATTAGTGATCATTGGTTTCCAACTGAATGAGCAGTCCAACTGCGAAGCTAAGAACTTGATGTGCCTTAGGACATCAGAAATCCAATGAAAAATAAAATTTTTAAGACAGTTAAAACACTAGCAATGACGTATGGAGCCGAACACTAGGCAATTAAGAAACAAAAAATACATAAACCGAGTTGAGCTGAGATAAGGATATGGAGATTTGAGATGGTTAAGAGGCAAGACTAGGAATGATTAGAATCATAAACTAATGCATTTAACGGAACCTAGGAATTGCAACAGGAAGTGACAAGAAGAGTGGAAATTGATTGAGATGGTTCGACCAAGTGCAGAAATCACCAAATAATGCAAACTGGGGTGTATATGTGCATTGAAGGTGTTAAAAAGAGACGCGGGAGGCTAAAGATGATCTTAGTTGTAAGTGCTGAGGAAAGACACCATTAATATTAGCAGCAGATATCACAGTAAATAGCGTGGATATGGCATGAAAAACTTCTGTGCAGATGACCCAAAGTTTTTGGGAACAAGATTTGGTGAATTGGAGTCTATTTTTGGTTATTTCAACACAAATTAGACTGTTCATTTCATCAATGAGGGAAGTGCATTGCAGTCCTAAAGTGATGCTTCACCAAATTCCACTTGTGCAAAATTATCTAAATGGAGCATGTTACAAACCTAAAGATACTCCCAATATTTTTCCAAAAACTTGATAAGGCTCTTTAGGAAAAATGAAGGTGAATTGTACATATTATATAATTTTAAATGGCTTATATACATATAGTAAGCAATCTAACCCTGTAAATATCCTCCAACGATCCCAATGGCATGTACTCATAAACAAGGAGGCGTTGGATTGTACATATTAAATAATTTTAAATGGCTTATATATATATATATATATATAGTAAGCAATCTAACCATGTAAATGATCCTCCAACGATCCCAATGGCATGTACTCATAAACAAGGAGGCGTTGGTCTCCATCGGCACAATAACCAATCAAGTTGACAAGGTTAGAATGATGCAAGAGACTAAGCATGAGAACCTCCACCAGAAATTCTCTGTTTCCCTGAAGTCCATTCCTGTCAAGCTGTTTCACAGCAACTACCTGCAAGAACAGTCATTGCAAGTCAATGAGAAAGCACAGGACCAGACTGATGGATAAGTAAACTCATATAAGGATTTTCTGTTTAATGAGGTGTGCAATGGTGAGTATAGCAATAAGCCAAGAAACAAATCTAAGGTCTCCTTCAATTAACATGTTTTATCATTTATTACTCCCAACCACTAAATAAGATTAATTCCAACCGACCTGTCCAGTGCTCTCCAACCGACCCTTGTATACTCGCCCAAATCCTCCTTCCCCCAAAAGGCAATCTTGCCTAAAGTTCTTAGTGGCAGCAGCAAGCTCTCGAAAGGTAAAAGTCTGTGCAGCAATATGAGCAGTTGACCCATCCTTAGGAATTGAGATTTCCTTCTTAGAATCACTCCTAGATTTTGACTTTTCTGCACCCCATGAATTTCCCCATAATGCGCACAAAAGGAGGAGGGGGAAAGAGAAGGTCAACAAGAAAACCAATGTCAGTAAGAAAGCAAAACAAATACAGAAGGGAACACCCCTCCCCCCCCCCCCCCCCCCAAAAAAAAAAAGTTTCAAGAGATGAGATGCAATCTATAATTACAGGGGATGTAGGTTTCGTAGAAAATCAGACAGCAGTAGTGTTTCTTTACCATATTCTAATCCTCAATCAACCCAAAAGCGAAAGCAATTACCAGGAATCCCTTTTCAGTTTAGCTACTTGACTCACATTTCCTCGTTCACACAAAACCCTCAGATTACCAAAATGTAGTAGTTCACAATCGAAACTGGTCATACCACAGATGAAATTAGAGTTCCAAGAACTCTCCTAAGGCATACAGTTTAAGAAACTTTCATCTTAACATTCATTATCTTCCTGACCAAACCAAAAATCGACAGCAACTCAATCCAATCCAAGAATTAGAAGCAGAAATATTCATCAGCAGCTTCATCAACAATGAAGAGATGAGAAACGAGACATAAAAAGTATAGATTTTCCTCATTTCTTATCAGAACCAACAGATTAGACACAAACAGAAAATCCAAAAGAAAGGAAAAAAAAAGAAGAATAACTAAAAAGCAGAACCCGGTGGACAAGCAATTCATCCAAGAACAATAACCGCAGCGGATACAAAAGCCCAACTCAGCAAACCACCTAGACCAAAATAAAGAGCCCATAAATCAATCAGATCAGATAAAATCAAACTTTAGCACCAACCCATGCTCAAAATTTATCAGAACTACACAGACACACAAAATTCAACATCGATGAAGGGTCCCGCAGTAATCGCCAGTCAGAACTAAGCCAAACAAAAATTCAAGTCATGCCCATGTAAAAGAGATGAGAAAACCTATGAAGGGAATTACCTGAACTACTGACTCTACTCAGATGATGAGATTGAGCAACTGAACCCTCCTTTACAGAATCCTGTTTTGCAACTTCTTTCACACCGTTACCCTCTTTGTTAGATGATCTAAAGCAGGGAAAACACCCGCCCATCTCAAATCGAAACAACCCAGAAAGAGTAAAAATCAAAAAATGAAACAAAACAACTAAAACACCTTGATCTTCAACTCAACAACCACTCCTCATTTTCTTGAAACCGTCCAATAATTCCAACACCTAATTCCTTCTTCTCTCTTTCCTTGAGCGATCTTCAGTGAAGAAACTTGCTCAAACTGTAACATCTTACAGTCACCCAAACAGGGAAGGAAAAATCATCATCGCTGAGAAGCAGCAGATCAACAAATCCGGAAGACAGATAGAAAAAGCAGAGAAACAAGAGAGAAAGGTAAAGAAGAAAAAATTAATAAAATAATAGAAAATATTGAAATAAATAGAGACACACATAGAGAGATGTTTAGTTAAAAGTAAAATTATAAAAAATAAAAAAAATTAACATAATTATTGACTTTTATGATTGGATTAAAGTAATTAATTCAAATTAGAGAATCAGAGATTCTACGTAATCCCATTGGATTTTTTTCCACATGTTGACGATTTTACCCTTTCCATTTTACAAAAGTCTTTCTGGTTCACCACATTTGAGGTGGGAGTGTGGGACCCACTATGACTATTAGATTTGCTTTCCTACACTAAACATATGGTTATAATATTGAAAAGATTTTAAATGATGATAAGGTACAACTTACGTAGTTTAATATTTTTTAATGTGGGGATTCTAAGCCGTGGATTAGGGTAATGATGATGGGTGTGAGGAAAAGTGGATGATGTCATAGCCCTTGATCCAACGCTTGTATTGTCATCATCATTCTTTTTTAGTCCATTTGCCTTGAAGATTGATTTTTTTTTTTTAAACAAAAAAATGGTGCTTTATAGTAGTGATCATAACTCTCGATAAAAGTTACGATAATAAAGTGTGTTGACTTGAATCCGCGACCACTGACTTGTTCAATGAGGCTTAATCATTTTAATCACTGGATAAATCACATGTAAAATTTATTATTTTTATTTTAAAAAAAATAATAAAAATTAAAACATTGTCAAAAAACAATCAAGAAAATGAATACTAAGTTGGTTAGAACTAGATTTGATATCTACTTCCACTCCATTTCAACAAAAAAAATATTTTTGATTGAAAAATTAAAAAATAAATAAATAATATTGGTGGTTGAGATCACACAATATCAATTCAAAATCATACTACAGCTAACAAGTTTATATTGGTAGTGGAATCCAAATAACACAAAATTTAATGTCATATAAATAGTAATTTCCATGTGCTATATTCCCCCTTTAGAGTTTCCAACGACCCTACTGAACCATTTATTATATATTTATTTTTGGATTGGGAGAAGACAGAGTCATGGACATGGATTTGATCAGACCAAGATTTCCTTTGACGATCCAATGGTTATTATTGCTTTTGGATGAGGATCAAGAAATAATGAGACGCATATCAAATCTCCAACAAACAAGGGGAATGGTAGCAATAGATTTATGGTGTTTCCTTGATTGTTGGTAAAGAGAAACTTTCTCCAAGTGATCTTCATCACTAGATCAAGGAGTAAGTGTTAAACCATAACGGCAATCATCAAGGGTTTGCCTCAAAAGTCACCATTTTTTGGTTATGAGAGGGCTCTACACAGAGATGTACAAAAAAAAAACACTCCTATCCCATAGTGGCGGTTCATTTTTATAGCATTAAAAAATAGCGAGGAAGTTAAGTATACTATTGGTTTTTTAGGAACTAACAACTCAATCAATAGGAGGACGGGGATAAGAGAGACATAATCGACTTTTTCAAAAGGAGGAAAAGAGAGATTGACACAAATCTAGGTATAAAGACGGCATACCCAGGCTATTCCCTAAAAAATATGTACACTTTTTTTTTCTTTCTCTAAGTTACATATTTTTCAATGGTGAAAGTTATCAAACAAAATTGATTTTTACTATTCATTTTCAAAACTCTACATCTCATTGAAAAACACGTCAAGGTAGAAAGTTACTATCTATATCGGCAGTGATGCAGACAATACGTCCATACTGGTCTCTCTTAATATGATATTGTGAAAGCTTGTAAATTAAAACTAAAAGGATAAAATAAAAAATTACTAATGAAATGGATGCTTACATGAAGAATAAAACCTAAGTATCAATTCTGAAGCTTACCTTGATCTATCATTGACTTATCCTAGTGCTTTCTACTCCTAGATCTGCAACCCCTTTTCAAAATCAAGTGATGGGGCTTGTTGGGAAGTGGGAACCAAATACTTCTATTAATGAACTAGTTTCCTTTTCCATCAATGTATTTAAACCATGGGAGAAGATTTTTTATTAGGGCAGTGTAAAAAAGGAATCTGAACTAGAAAATGGTGTCATCTATATGAGGCACACATGGTAGGAATAGAAGAGAGAGAGAAAGTGGGGGGGCGGTCAGTGTGGGTTTCGTTGTTTATTATGTGAGAAGGATACAAAGAAATCTCTATAAGGGTATCCCATGCTTTCTTTTTCTCTTAAAATAAAAACAACGCTTATTAAGAAAATTACATAATATTGATAATGAAAAGTGGAGTTAATCTTTTTTGGGTGAAGATTCAATCTCAGAGCATGCACTATTAAATATATGGATTTTACCTCTCATGGTTTCTTTTAAATATATGGATTTTACCTCTCATGGTTTCTTTCTTCTCCTATTTCATTTTTGTTGGCCTTCGGTGAGCTAGTAATTTAGGTTTTGCTTGGTATATATCCATTTTTTTTAATAGATTACTATAATGCATTCTGAAGAGAAAGAAAATAGAGAAGAAATGAGATTCATAATGTGCTAAAAAAAAAAGTGTCCCAATACACAAGGCTCCCGCTACGGCAGGTGGAAGGGGAAAATATACTCAACCTTACATCCACTTTGTAGAGAGGTCATTTATGAAGACCCAACATTTCCTAGTTTAGTTTGATCTAGTGTGAAGTTGCTCAAGCGATCAAGGTTGGCATTATTTGACAATGTGCGTTTGTATTTATATTATATTCTTAGGATACATATTCCGAAAGTTTAATAGGACCTCGCATTTTATAATTTGATTAATGATTGAATTTTTATATTTATATAATTTTCTTACATATACTTATGTTTATTTATTCATATAATTATTTTATTTCATATATTATACTGAAATTTTCAATGCATTTTTTCCATCATCATACAAAGGAATGCCCAAACTTAAACTATGATTAACTTTCATGACCTACATTTGTTGCCTATGAGCTAGCAAGCACAAGCTTAATACATTTTTCTTCTTGCCTTTCTTTCGAATATTAAGGGATGAATATATCTTAACGGCTATATGCCTTACCAGCACAAATAGCCTAATTTGAACCACATGAAAGGATCATCATTGGTTATTTGATTTTTTGGAATAACTATTTTCCATTGATTAATTTAGTATTTATAATAAGTTAGTTTTCTATTTAATCAAAGAGACTCTAAAATCTCAATCCTTTAAGTCCAAGTCGATGCCTTGACTTAGTAGGAATATTTTCTTTATCAACTAATTACCTACACCTCTCCTCTCCTTGTGCTAGTTTAATTTCCTAAGGAATAATTTTTATCCCTTCTACATTTGAATTCATATTTGGGAAATGAGGCATTCTTTCATATCGACCCCATACCAAGGTCTCGATTTTAATTTCTTCTATGTCACATTTTTAAACTATTGTTGAACTTTTTTTTATATTTTATTATATATATTTAAACAAGAAAGATGTTTATAAATTTTACCCTAAATTCTATAATTATATAAAACTTCTACTATTTTCTTTTTAATGTTTATGTATTTATTTATTGGTTTTGGATCTAGTTACTTTTTATTTAAAAGTAATAACAAAGGAGAAGGTTCTCTACTCTAGCGGTTCACGTAAAAGCTATGGTTAGTTGCCTACTTTTTCCAGTGGTCAATCAGTTATATTGAAATTTAGTGGATAGATAGACAACAAACCCAATGCTCAAGTCTCAAGTTTGAGCCTTAATGAAACTGGCCATATGGCAAAATAGATCATTGAAAAATCTAAAATTTTGACATGGGTGCAAGGAACTATCAAGGGTAACATAGATATACAAGGAAAGATATGGCGTGAGGATGTACATGGACATTCATGGGAAGATATGGCATTACATGAGGGGTGATTGTTAAATTTGTATATAAAATTTGATTCATCTATCTAGACTATTTTCTAGATATCCAAATGTTAGATTTGTTAATTAATCATTCCATGTGGTGGAATAGGTGCCTGCACTAAAGACCCCTTTCCTAGATACCGAAGGGTCATATTTATTATTTAATCATTTCATGTGGTGGAATTAGGTGCCTCTACCAAAGACCCTTTTCCTAGTTACCCAAGTGTCAGGTTTAGTATTTGATCATTTCACACAATGGAATTAGGTGCCTCCACCATACATCCGTTTACCTTTGCTTTCTAGGCAAACAAGACACCTTTACTTGGTATGTTGACAGAAGAAACTTTTGCCAAATAATATTTCTTCTATACAGATTAGGTTGTAGACACCCATGGTGAATAGAGAACCTTATAAGCCACAACATCTGACCCTTCGATTGGATTAGGGAAGGTGGTTTGGACCACATACAATAACGCTAAGAATCTAATAGTTCAATGATGAAAGTCACTGTCAAAGAATCCAATCATAGGGTTGTCATATGACTCTCTTCATCTAAGGTGGCAAAAATTTTTCTTCATATGTTATATATATTATAGTCTATGTTATTTATTTTTGCATTTTTCTTAATTTTGTGTTTGCACAGACTTTGTGCCAATCTTACTGGAAAACCATTTCAAAGACAATCACTTGTACAACTAATAGGCACCTTGCCAACAGAGTGTAGGCATCTTAAGATCTCACGGATTTGACAAAACTGTCTTCGTTGAGTGTATTGAACTCTCCACCCTAAGAGAAGGGTTCACCTAAAATCCTAGGATCATCTCATAAAATTATCCTCTCTCTCTCTCTCTCACACACACACAAAATTGATGGAGATTACTCCATACTATCAACTACATTCTTAGTGATCAGCCAACCTATTCATGACCACAATAGTTTCTACAAATTCAAGTCAGTCATTCATGTAGTTAGGATGTTTATGATGTTGGAGAAGTTGACCTGATCACCAGTGAAGCAATTTAACAAACTGTTGCAATGCAATGTAAGTAAACAAAAAACTACATGGCAAAGAAGGAACTAGTCAAAGTAAAATTTGTGGCCCACTGGCCATAGACCAAAATGGTGGTTCTAGAGTTATTTGAACCACCGACAAAGAAAATTGAATCCCATACCACTTTAGGTGGTGGACGTATTCCCCAGCTGCTTAGCATTTCTAGTTTCCCCTTTATGAACACCACACCTTTACATAGTTAGCATAGCTTTTGCCTCCTCTTGTGTTTAATTTTACCTACTTTCCTATGTTTCAAATTCTGCCTCCAAACCAGATTGTCAATAATATGTGGGCCTTTCATGCTTGAATAGAGAGATTGATTGAAAGTTTGAGACTTCAAACTTCCACTAGTAAATATAAGGTAGGCGAACGTCCTGATTAGTTTGTTGGAATGGCCAAGTTTCAGTCATGTGAAGTGGACTTGGATCTCCTGTGGCGTAACAGGCCGTCTGGTACGTATTCAATGCTTAGAAACGCTTTGGGTTATATGTGTCCACCTTGAGTTCCGTGCTAGAGCATTTTTGGCCATTAGATGCGCACCATATGCCCTATTGCACCACGGAGAAATTCAATCCATGTGAATTACCAACCAAAAGGAAAAAGAAAAAAAGTGTTTGCCATGCGAGATATCAGATGGGGGCATCGTTATTTTCAAGTGGCAAAATAAAGCTTTGATGATCTATAGTTACATTGGAGGGTATTTTAGTGAAGGGAAAGTGTTCTCTGTCCGGGCTCCCATACTTATGTGAGAATCAATCAGTGTCCCCTAGAAGGTTAGAAATGTAATTTTAGAGTGGAGATGAGAGACACATACTAAAGTGTGCAGTTGTGGGAGCTCCGGTCTTGGTTAGGAAATTTTCTTCGTTTGACATTGAACTTTGACATGTGGCTAATCCACTTCTAGACCTATCTATCCAAATATTGAAATCTTCCACATCATCCTGCCATATTGAAATCAGGACATGTCATGCCAATTAGTTTTTTAAAATTGGAATTAGCCAATCCTAATTATGCCCTATTCGACTCGGTAATCCCTACTAGGGTTAAGGTAATTTCATATCAATTTCAGCGAATTCCAATCTGATCTTAATAATCAATTCAAATCTATACTTATCAATGTGTAATCTATTTATAAACTGCATTCTGTGACTTTTGCTCAGGACATGCTATAAGT
Organism: Macadamia integrifolia; assembly: GCF_013358625.1. Classification (NCBI taxonomy): domain Eukaryota; kingdom Viridiplantae; phylum Streptophyta; class Magnoliopsida; order Proteales; family Proteaceae; genus Macadamia; species Macadamia integrifolia. The sequence continues at coordinate 28,222,725 of NC_056566.1, read as the reverse complement.
CAGCATTGTGTTTGAAAAAGTCCCCCCACCCCTCTTATCCCATTGGGCTCTAGGAAAACTAGTCGAGTGCCCAACCTCCGGCCTCTATATTTATATGTAGTGTTTTTCTTTTTCTTTTTTGAGTAAAGATATTTACTGTTTCTTGAGAACTTATATACTTTTGTATTTTGATATGAATTTTTTTGGTAAGATGATGGCATTTTGGTACTCCGCCTCAGAAAGCGATGTCCCGTGATCAAACCTTCGTCGTTGCACCTAACTTCTTAGGACCACAGTACAAGAGTTTTCGTTTCGAACTGACCCAATCCTATGTAAGCGATATCACAGTGAACCCAGGGATTATTATCCTTTTGGATAAGTGTATATACTCCCAAGTTTTAAAAACAAAGTTTACAGAAAAAGAAAAGGAAAAAAATAGAAAAGTTAATGATGACATAGGTGAGTTGCCATGCGTACATGTGGCCACGTCTCAAGGATCCATGTGGTATTTGAAGAAATGCATCATCTGATAGTCGGTTGGAGGATCAATGTCTCTTTTTCCTGATAAAGAGGAGTCTTCATCTTCTACAGCAAACGGTGATAAGGGGTGAGCATCATACCACTGAGAGTATTTGGGCATCCAATGCTCACGGTATCGGTGCAACGACTATAGAGGTTTTTCACACGATAAAGAGGAGGATCAATGACACCACTCATATGTCGTCTCAGGAAGTTAAAATTGTGCGGTTTTCCATTGGTCTGTGTGCTGACACATTAGCCGTGCAAGTGATAGGGTTCTCTTGTCCATATATAAATGTGAAAAAGAAGCCTAAAAGGCAACGTGACCCTCACATCAAAATATATAAGAATGTGAAAACACCGTCCTACCCCTCATGAAAGGCAAAAATGGCGCCATGTTAATGCTTCTTCTAGTGCTTTCCATTGGCCCCCGTATTTATAGATATATTTTACTAATAATGGGTATCCAAGTCTTTGGCTTAACTAGTCCCGTGGGTTTATACTAATCGCACAACCTCATGGATTGGGTCATTCCAGGGTTAAATGAGAACCATTCAACTTTCATTGAAAGCAATGAATAGCACTAAACATCCCCGTGTGAGTGACCCTAAGAAGATAAAAAAAAAAAAATCGAACTCATAACTACACACTTCTTGAGGCAAAGATCCCTTATTAACTCGGTTACGCCTTTGAGATTAACATTACGATGAATACTAAGCTCTTAGATCCCTATGTCTATCACTCTCCATATTTCCTTGAAATGATATTTCTACCTCTGAAAGGGATTCCTTTTAAAAGGCATTGATTGTTGTTTCTTGTCCACGTAGGTTTCACTTCCATATGATAATCCAATGGTCGGTTGTACACATACGGCACTGCACAAAACCTTATAGGGTTGTTGGGGCAGGGAGGACCGGAGGAGGAACTCCAGTCTCCAGGTCAAAGCCAAAGGGAGAGAGGATTGGCAGGACCGCCGCCCGTCCTACCATGGCCACACACGTCTGGCATGTTACGTAGTAAATTTAGCAAGAGCCCATCTCAAGCAAAATGACTCACCCACTTGAGGCCAGCAAACAAAAAAAAAAAAAGCCCAACTCTGATTGGATTTTTTTGATAGATTCAGTTTCTCTTCATCTGATTGGTGAAGGGCATTTTGGACAATAAACAATAGGGTGGCTCCAAGTGGAAGTTATGGTGAAGGTGGGTAAAGGCAAAACTTAATCCTTTTGTAATAGGGATCATTTGGGTCTTATCCAACCGTCCAGAAATAGAGATGTTGACAGATGATGGGCGGTTGGTTCGACGGTTGGGCCGTTTATGAATATTCCAAGTCTAACAACTGTTTCTTTCAATTCAAAACCTAATTAGAATTGACTATATATGTTGGGTTCCTTAGAATAATTATTATTTAATTATGAGAGAGGATCGCTAAAGGAAGAGGCATAAAAAAAAGTATCAACGGTGTGAGTTGAAGATAGATATAGAAATAGAGGGGCTAGCATATCATATCCTAGCGACTCAGAGAGCCTTTTCTCTTTAATTATCAAATGATGCAACAGTTCAAACTAGTGACAGGCGAGATAAGGTATGAAATACCATTTCTAAGTTAAGTGTTGTTTTTTTTTTTTTTCTAACCCGATCCAACGACCACAAGAAGGTGGGGTCTCCTTAGGGGTGGGGGTTAACATGTTGTCAAACTTCTGATTTACAGAGGAAAGTAGAACAAATGACCTCTCCCAAGACTTAGATTAGCGTCAACTGGGGTGATTGACAGCCACCACCACGCCAAGAGGAGCTTCCCACATTTTTTCTAAGTTGGCCATCAAATAAATGAATGCTCAAAGGAAAAAGAAGAAAAAAAAGATGAGATTAGTCAACTATATCAAACCAGGAAGCATAACAAAATTTGATTCTCATGCATAAATGGATAGGCAAAAGGTTCTTTGCATAACCCAAGTAGAAAAGCATTCCTTATTAACCCACCTAATTATGTGAGGCGGAAGGACAATATGGTAAAGGAAAATGGTTTCTTGCCAATGCAGAAGAGCTCGTGTTGATGTTTTCTTGTTAGTTCTCATTGGCCTTCATGTAGACACAGTGTTATGCTCTGTCACAAAAAACACTTCCCCCTATGATAATTATAATCATTGATTAGATAAGACATGACCTATAAATAAATAATGTGTCAATGTATTGGCAAGAACCATTTAGAATGTCCTGGATTTTTAAATATTCTTTTGCCACTTTAGCTAATTTTGACTGGGTTATACTTGTAAGTTAAAAAAAGGGAGTTAGGAATCCACAAAATTTTGGTCCCATTACCCTGCCTTGTGAGGAATACTTGGGCACTCTAATATTGTAAGTGGTTGGTTTAAATGAGAAACGAACACTCTTTAACTGTACAGCACATGCACCCAAAAAACAAAGGACGGCGAAATGACATCTTTATATGTGAAATACAAAAGACTACCCCGTCGATGCTCATGTGCATCCCCTCATTGACCCCACTGACACATGAGCCATTCTTCCAATTTATAAATTTTAAAAGTCCCAAATGACTTTCTAAGTATTCAATTTTAGAAAAATGTAATTGAAAGATAGGAGTATCCAACCGTCACCATGCCAATTGATGTTTAACACTTCATAAAATTGCCATTGTGATGAGTGGATCCATGAGATAAAAGACTCTTCACCCATTTTCAGCATAAGATGAGTGAATTTTTCTAGAAATTTCTGATTAAATTGGTAAGGCGAGAGTTTTCCTTCACCATGGATACATCCTCGAATCGATTGTCACCATTACTTCCTATTCACAGACATCCATCCAAGTGAAATAAGAAACAGTGGTGAAGGAATACCTCATTCACCTTAGGTGACGGAAATCTATGCCTAACTGGTAAAATTATCAATGATGTTCTAATACATAATCAGCCCAGACATTTGAGTTAGAAGAAAATGATCCACAGTTAATAATTGAAACTGACCAAATCTGATCCCAATTTCTGTTGTTCCAAAGTGGCTGATCCACAGGGTTTCTAGGGTTCAGGTGAAATCTCGCTGTTTCCCGACCGTATGAACAAAATCAGATCAGAATCAACTGAACCCAATTCAGATACTTATTCCCGATTCCTTGATCAAAAACCTGCTTAATCTGGGTACAAAGGAGTTCAATGGTATCTCCTACTATCAATGTGGATGAATGAACAAGTAAAGAGCTGTTACCAGTCCAAACTCCAAACCTGATTGAGCATATAGAAAATCAGAGGAATGGAATTGAGCATATAGAACTTTCAGAACCTCAGCCCGTAAAGCCTCAGGGTTCTCAATTTCTAAAACCCAGATATCTGCTTTGCTTTGAATATTTCATTCCATCTAATCCAATAGACTCTCTGCAGTCTTCAGAAGAACTCCACAAGAACTCCGCTATTTTGGATTGCATATCCATATAGCTTAACTAGGCAGGTGAGCCTCTTCTACCTTTACCCTCCCCACTTAGCTTATAGGGTAAGAATTCCTGCCCTTACCGTCCAAAGCCTGTGAGGAGCAATACTAGCCAGAAAGAGACTGTGAGGGGCTCATTAGGATTAACTCTGAGGCTCTGATAACCCTACAATAGCACCATGCTGTAATCCAATAAATTCACAGCACTGCTATTGGTTTCACTCACGAGATCCTCACTATACAATTTGTATCAACAAAAACAACAAAAGCAAGACCTCCTATGTAAAAGGAAATTATGTGATCAGATTGGTTTCCAATAAGATGTGTTCACACAGTGGCTGCTCCGGATTTGATAAATGATTTAATATTGAAGATTTGAAGTGCATATGCAAGCATGTCTGTACTCAATAAAGATTATTAATCTGTAGAATAGACCACACAAACTTACAATAGTTCTACATTTTTCGAGGATCTTATGACAAGATGCCTTCACTATTCATGTGGTACATATTTTGAGCTTACTTGTACAAGAATGATTACAACAAGGAGAACAACAATAATGGCAGAAAATGCAAATAACAAAAATGGGCAGAGGCAGAGTTTGATGATAAGTTAGGGCTATTGAACCTAACTAATTATACAAAGAAAAGTGGAAAATACAAACTCAAGGAAAAAGAAAAAGAATCTGCTTAGCTTTCTCTGTAATAGTGGTGCGGTGAAGGGGCTTCATCTTATTAAAGGATTGTACATGTGCATGTATTCATCTTTGGATTCTTCTCCTTGCTCTTATCTGTGTTTACAACCAAACAAAACAGAAAACTGTCATGACAATGGGTTGTGGCACTGTGATAATTATAGTCATAGTTTGAAAAATAAATCAGCTTTATTAAAACAGATAATTTCCTCCATTTAAAATAATCTGCACCCTAAACTCTACAGCTGTTTGAAACTATGTTGATGCAAACAACCTCAGGTGTATTGTTTATTAGAGATGTGTTAAGCTCCATGACTGGATTCACGGTCTAGAAATTATAGATACTGCTGTGCTTGCCCATAAGGTTGCAAACCAGCCATTATTGACTACAGAAAGAACACTTCCAAACTGCCCAGATTCATGAGGGAACCATAAAGGGAGAACAGTTGCCAGAACTTAGGTGCAGAGTAGGTGTAATTTGCAACTTTATTTGATAGAGAGGAGAAGTCAGAGATATTCCATGGTAATATTGTAATGCTGCATCAACTTTGAACAAGTTCCTGTTTCAGCTAGTTAAAGATATAAATTCCAATGCTGCATCAACTTTGAACAAGACAATTTCAACTCTGAAGACTGAATTTATAACGTACAGGAGACAAAATGTACCTGTCTTCTTCTTGGATACAGGAGGCTGCACTACCACATGCATAGTAATAACTCCACCAGGAAGATCACCAAAGAGGATTTTGGACTCAGCAAGTGTCTTGCTGTTCTCCAAGACTTTCCCAGCATATATGAGTTTCATATCATTTACCGATTTGGGTGTTACTGTTTTGTCTGGCAGTGGAAAGCTCATTAGGAAATCACATGCTAAAATAAAGGTGTAAATGAACAGAGAACATGAAAAAAAGTAACAGAAACCAATTCAGAGGTAATATTGTAAAGCTTTAATCAATAATCAATCAACAAACTACTACATCATGGAAAATATTATCAAAGGCATGATGGATAACCAATGCTCAGTTAGAACAACCAGGAAGATGCTACAATTAGGAATTTTTGGTTATGGTGGAGTGTATAGTAGTAAGGGATAGACATTAAATTCTTATTTTAAATGTGTTCAGATCAAGTGACAGGCAACTGCAACTTCATATATCATGCACAAAATAATGTGAACAATGCAAGAATCAGTCACACTCGCATAAATAAAATTTTCAGCAAAGGGTCAAAATGTAAGGTAAACTCAACCCATGCAATATAATCAAAATCCCAAATGGGTATCCTATACAAAGATTCTTAATAACAGGAGGAGGGTATTGGAGCTACAAGCAAGTAAATGCCATTAAAACCAGATAAATGCACAATTTCTAACAGTACATATAAACAAGCCATATTATGATACCACAAAATTTTCTGAGCCTGATATCAAGATTAAAGAATAGGTAGCATATGGGATAGACATTTATTTCTGTCAATTGTAACAATTTTGTTTTTCTGTGTCTCACCAAGATTCTCCAAGAAAGATAAATGGCTACATGTTTAAAGATTTGATCCATTCCCAACATGGTATTCTTTTCTTTTAAAAGGACTTATCTTATTTTTCAGTATCTCAGCCCGGTGGAGAGGGCAAGACAATTTCCAGCTGAAGATAACCATATGATCCACCATATCTGTGAGACACCATCCACTACCCTTTCTTCAACATGAAATCAGATTCTAATGATCCTCTAACATGATATTTAATTCAGAGATAAAAGAAAATACAGGGGAAATATATCTAACCTTGGGGCCACTCAGCCACTAGCCTTTCCTTGAGGGTTGCAATAGTAGTAGACGCAGCATAGTGATTATGACCAATATCCGTGCCATCGTATACCCGGAACTTGAGTTCTACTCGTTCCTCTTCTCCTTCCATTATTTATATCTATCTCAATCGAAAAACTTGCAGATTCAAATTGACAACAGAGAACCTCTTTCAACAAAAAGAATCAACTGAAATTGATTCCCTCCTTTCTGGCCTACACAAACTTTCACAGTACTTAGATTAAAAAAAACCGAAGAAAAGAAATCTAAGTCACTACCAAGATTAAAAGTTGCAGAAGGGAGAAAACTGAAAAGGGGAAAACAAAGGGGCACCTTCTTCCAGAACTTGACATCGAAATTTCAGTCAATAATAAGTGTAAGAATCTGCCAATAAGTCTGCTACGAGCCAAAACATCAAGGTCATTGGAGTCTATAGAAAGAGTAGGAAGCCGACGAAGTAAGTACTTCATACGAGCGAATCGCTTGTCACACAACAACAACAACTACCGCAACAGATTAATAATCCTACAAACAAGATAAAAAAAAAAAAAAAAAAAAGAATAGAATCACTCCATAGATCTGAATTGAACGAAGGAAAACAACAAAAAGAAGCGAAACAAGCGGAAAAGCATTCCCAAATTAGCTTACGATCATCGGATCTGTGAGAATCTTTGTAAGCAAAAGAACGAGAAGATGAAGAAACCGAAACAGCAGAGGACAATGAAAACAAAGAGAGAAGAGACAAAGGAATTAAGAGAATCTCACGAAACCCAAGGTCTTCATGAAGCCAGTCAAAGAAGTACCTGATCAAAGCGCCATTAATGCAAGATTCGAGTGGAGAATTCAGAGTCACAGAGAGAGAGAGAGAGAGAGAGAGAGAGAGAGATTCAATGTTGTAAATTTAAAGTCCTTCCTAAACCTGGTTACTGGTTAGTCCTTCTGGTTACCGATACGAAAGCATCTTTCGTTTTTCTTGAGATCTGAAACGGATAAATGAGGATCGACGAACTTTACATAATAATACTAATAACGCAGAAGAGACTCAAAGAGAGAGAGAGAGAGAGAGTAAACGTAAGATTCCTAGAGAGAGAAAGAGAGAGAGAGAGAGAGAGAGAGAGAGAGAGAGAGAGAGGACCGTTGGATATTGATTATCGTGACATCTGCAAAATGTGAATCGAATAGTTTTACAGTCTTTACTGTTAGTAAGGCTAAGGTCTCGTTGGCATTTTAAGAGTGCTTTTGCAAGTTTCTGGTGTATAGAAGAAGTGCATATTTGATGACTAATGAAAGCATGGTTCAATTTTAACCCAAAAAAAAAAGCATGGTTAAAGATGTTGATATCTTGGGTTCTATCACTTATTGCATAACCTCCACAAGTTGGAGATTATAGGGATAATGGGATTTAAGAACATTGACCGACGACACTCAACTGATGGGAATTCGAGGCATGTATTTTATTGTATGCCTATGTTGAAGGAACGAAAGCATGAGACATATACTAAAACGAAAACCACCACATATGAGTGCAAACCATTCCTTATCCCCTAGTTGTGTAATGAGCCTGGCAAAGAGCTCTCTCGGATGTGAAAACTTAAAAGCCTAACACGATACTTACTTGCTTCACTTACTTCAAAACCGTCAAACTCTCTTCAATCAAAAAACTCCAAAGATGTGTTCCCTTTGAGAGTGAAAAAATATATATATTTTTTATAATGTTTTTCTATGTCTACTTTGAATATCAATGGTTCACTTTTGTATACAAAATTACAAAAAAAAAGTTTTTCTTCACCTACAGGGGTAGAAGGAAAAATACCTAACTAGGGTTTTTATTATTCTATTGTATACCATACAAAATCGATAATACCATTCCATTGTTCTAATACCTATCCAATGAGTGAAAAGAAAACCACTTCCAAATTATGAGCTAGCACTACCTAAACGTGCTTCCAATGCCCTTTACTTTGTGGAAAAAAATAAAAAACGAAGCAATCTGCTACAGTGTAAATTGGCCGAGTCTTGAAGTTCTGAACCTCCGGTTGGTAGCGACATACATCACGGGCTAATTTCTAGCGCAAAGCACGCGGGTAAGATGACGACAGCAAGAATTACAGCAAAACTGTGGGGCCCACTCATTCTTTTGGCATTATTCATCAGACAAAGTGGACTCATCATGAATTGAGTAATGGATGGGCCCCCACTCAATTGCTGTAGTTGCCATCTCTAACCTTACACGGGCGTTGAGGAAAGGGTGGAAGCATTCCTCATGCATCTCTTCTTCCTCTCTCTTATGCGTGTGTTTGGTTTCGTGCCACTTCTCTGCTAGTAAGCCACGTAGACAGTGGGGTCTACATGATCTGGGCTCGGATTCTATGCCTTTCTAATTTAAGCCCAATTACTATTTCTTGGGCTGGTCCGTGTTTGGGGTAAGAGAGAAAATAATGTAACTGAGGGTCTCGGACAGACGAGTCATGATAGATTAGACGCGTGGACCGTTGTTTTTTTTTTTGGTTTCTTGGGTAACTGTGGACCTTTGTTTGGTACAATATATTTAAAACGGCTCAAAATTTAAATGGGATAGTATAAAATATGGTGAAGCATTTTGAGAATGGTAATATAAAAAAAATGGATGAATCTTTTAAATTTGAAAAATATTAGAGTAAAAAAAAATTATATATATATAGGGAAAAGGTTCGGTATGCCGCCGATATCAAGTATGCTAGCACCCATTGTGTCTATCTCTCTCTTCCCTTTTTTCAAAATGACTCTCATATCCTTCCTGAATGATACTCCATCATGTGTTCGTATTGATACTATCCGCTAGCATACTTGATATCAGTGGCATACCTATCCCTCTCCCATATATATATATATATATATATATGTTAAAAACACATATAAATTGTGTGTTTCCACCCTAGAAAGTGCCATTTTTTTTTTTTTACTTTTGCCTTTTTCATATATCATCTGGGGTCAATTTGAAAACCTAAAAAACAACATAAACACATTTTAACCAACAATAGACCTACCACCGTATCCAAAACCTACTCATTTTTTTAGGGAAGAACACTATCTAGTCACATGGTCCCCTTACACCGGCAGCTTTCACAAGAGAGGTTCAGCTTCCCTTTATTTGTCAACGGCCAAAAGCGTGTTAGAATTTTGGGAGGACAGTTTTGAAAACCTAAACAAATCTGAGATACCAACAAGTGGGAAATGCCGTTTCTTTATAAGTATCTTTTTATAAAGATGTGGTACACGCAGGTAGGAACAATACCAGCCATTGGATAGATAGTTGATGGTCTAGAGAAGTCACTCCTTATGTTTCAGACTCAAATCCATATATTCCTCTACTTGATCCTCATTTTATGTCCACGCATCTTTATCTTACTGCTTTCATTACCATGCAGTTTTCCAAAGTCCAAGATTTTTAAAATCTATTCTGCCACTTGGCAAGCTCCATGGAGTTCTAGAGCTAGTGTGAGGACAGAATTTGCACGAGTCTTCAGGATCTCTTAATATCAAGTTTATTTTCAACCATGGTGAAGAGAAAACCTCCAATTGGACATAGAAAGGGTATTTCAGACATTCACAAATAAGGTTGAGAGTTGATGATGACATTAACTATTCCAATAGTCCAATCATTGCGTCAAACAAGATAGATGACACAAACCATATCGTGCTTCCAAGCACAAGAAGGATGAAAATTCCATCCTACTGTCAGCCATGCTAGCACAACTCTAATTGGAAAAAAAGGGCTTGGTTGGTGACTCAAAATAAGGTCTCCCCTAAAAGTTTGAAAAAAGCTGAAAGGTAGGCTCCCTAATTTTATCTTCCTGTCGGTCAAGCTATCCTAAGACCCAACTCAATTTTGAGGGTCTTACCAACTCTTCTCCTGTGTCTACATTAAACAACCATGTGCTAGTAACTCAACTGGATTTACTCCAACTTCAGAATGCAGTAAGGAAAGAGATCAGCTTAAAATCTACCAAAATGAAACCAGCACTAGACATGTTTCACTTTGAGTGAACACATCCAAAAGTGGCCATGATTCACAAGTTCACCAATACTAAAATCTTTGATGACCTTTACATAGTCATTTCCCTCTGCATTGATTCAAATCAAACTCCATTATGCATGTATTATTAATTTATTCAACCAAGAAAGATTGTCTGTGACCTTTTGTTCTGAATAATTTTTCACTTCTATTTCATTCTTTACAAACTTCCACAAGACTGTAAAAAAGCAGAAATTAGATAATGCAATCTAAAAATTGATCAGCAAACTGGTATACATACCTGAACTAAAGACGATGTTCTGAAAGCGCCTCCATCAAATGACAAGCTTCGCACTTCCTCACCATTCCTGTTATTTACACATCTAAAAGAGAATGGGAATTGAATTGGACATCATGTTGACATTACAGTAGATTCGGTATATATACAGGTAACTCCCATAGTAAACATACAGAATGTCTTCAGACCCTCCACCAAAATGATGTATTTCGAAGCGTGGCAAAAAGGGGGGGGGGGAATGTATATTGAAGCAGCCATTAGAAAAGAACATGGAAGGTTGTCTAGTTGTGTATATTATGCAAAATAACTACATGTGGAACGGTTTCCTGGGTGTTGATGCACGATTCTCCAGAGACTGCAATCTTTGTTTGAGATGAAAGACTTCCACCTTCCCACAGACAAAAATATGAGAGTGCCATTAGAAACCCAGTATAATCAAAAAATCCGAGAACAAAGAAAACCCAAGACTTCATCACTAATCTGTACATCACTAGGACAAATAAGTTGGCTTAATTTAGAAAGGATACACAAGAATTATCCATTTACATGACACTTCTAGGCTACGTAAGAAAAAACTCATATTCTGGATGATAAGCATCGACTCACATGTTAAAAAAGGCTTCCATATAAGCCTATATACCTAATGGTTAAAGATCACTATAGTCAGTCTTGATTTCTCTTTTCCAACACCCCCCACCCCAAATATATATATATATATATATAGATAGATAGTAGTAGTAGTAGTAGTAGTAGTATTGGCTTTTAAATTGAAGCTTCATTTGTTGGGTACCCCTAGAGTTCCCCCTTTTTCATAGAATTCCTCCGAGATTTAAACCCACAATCTCTTCAAATAGATGCAACTATCTATACCTGTAGCTGGAATGCTCTTGCTCTTTCTCCTGCAAGGACTCCCCTTGTTGAGTGCAGCTCCTACATTATGTCCCATAAGCCAATTAATAGGTGCATCTCATTGGGTGAATAGAAAATAAAAAACAAATCAATGACTTAAAAATATTGTTCGTGTATGCAATATTTACTTCACCTTCTGAGTATCATCCAAAACTGCTTTAAGGAAAGCCACATCATGCTCTAGCCGAACGTTGTCGGAGTGTACTATATTTGATAAGCTGTTGGACTCTTCTTGCGCAAGCTCTATGCCAGTCAGTTTCTCTTTCAGTATCTCCATTTCCTTCATTGTATCAGCCAACTTTTTCTCCATGTCCTGTCTACTCTTGACAACAGAAGAGAAATTCTTCTCTGCAGCATCTCGGCTAGCCAATGCAGCCGCCAGCTGTCCTTCCAGAGTCCCGTTCTTCCTTATCAGAGCAGCAATTTTGGATTCATACATGTGATAGATATTTGAAGGAGCTGATAAGCCTGTTGACTTGCCATCAGTTTCTGGGCCCATAGTGCCATCACTGTCAGGCAGAATGTTTGCATTTACTTGCTTCTGGTGGGATTTTGAGTTTTCAGAATCAAATGCAAAAGTCATCTCTTCTGGACTGGCAATACCTCCAGCAATATCAATTGGAATGCTTGCATCATGTGGTTTGGTTCTCTGCTCCATTGCCTGAAACAGTGACTTTGTTTTTTCAGAGTCACGAGAATTAGAAATTATAACATGACAGTATAAAGTCAAATATAATTCCACCATAAAAGCAGGTACATGCTGCATATGCATGCTTTTTGTGTGTATGTGCGTGTTTCCTAGAAGCGTCCTTCAAAATGTTTCCCAAAATTTTAGCAATAGGTCTGCAGGACAAATACAAGTTGAACTTTGGGATGCCAGAATAGTCTCTAATCATCTACAGAACTCAAAATAGAATCAGAAACTTTAGGAACAATACGTGAGCACCCAAAATTAGTGCAACATTTCAACATTTGAGGCTCGAATGCCTTACTTGAGGAAAAGAATTTTCATCTTCCAGATTCTTCACCATTTTAAGAGTATTACTGCATTCTTCCTCATTGTGCAACTGCCGGCGTAGTGAAACATTACCAGAGACTGAGTTTGTATCAACAAGTGAGGATTCAGAAATAGACTTCCTTCCAGAGCCGTGGTGCTGCAATGCAGATGCGAGATTTTGTCTGGCAACTGAATCAACAGGACATGAGCGATTCTCAAAAAGCAATGAATCTGGACCTTTTTCAGGTGTAGATTGTCTCCCCATGGATTGTTCATTCTTATCCATTATCAATACTTCAACCTGTAAAGAAGCCATTACAAAAAAAATATATTCATGTAATTAAAATTAATAAATGCAGAGGAAGAAACAATAATTATTTTTCCCTTGAACCTGATTTGATGGTTCCTTCTTGAATCCCCCAAATGCAACAAGGAAAATCTTTTCTTTTTTCTGCAAAAGCATCAGGCTGAATCCCTGCATAAAGAACACAATCAAATTCCACCAAGAAAGAAAGAAACAGCGTTTAATAATCAAGCAAAAATACCACAAAGATACATCTGACAGATTTTTAAAAGCAGGGAAGAAATATTAATAATAAACATCTGATGTAAGTGTCAGTCAGCCAAGTTAAAGAAGAGAAAGGGCCTAGCAGGCATAACTGAATGAAGAATTTTCAGCTCAAATCAAAGAAGATTCTGTCCTAACCACTGTTAGTTAAAACGCGTTTTAAACGCGTTCGCGTTTTTTTGCCGTTTAAAACGCGTTTTGCCGTATGCTTCCATACAATACGGAAAAAAACGGAAACGGCAAAAGAATCCATTTTAAACGCGTTTTAAACGGCCGTTTTAAACGCGTATCCGTTTTTTAAGGGTAAAATAGGAATTTTATATTAACAAAAAAAAAAAAAAAAAAAAAAAAAACTATTAGTAAAAGTGAAGAGTGAAGATAATATGGTACTTGGTTTTTGATTTTTAACTTCCATACTATTTATAGGAAAAAAATCTCATCTTCTGATAGCCCAATGAGTAAAGAGAAGCTAAAGCTAATAACATCTCATTTTCTTGTAGCCCATTGGGCTATTTTATCTTGGGACTCCTAGAGCTTTTGAAATATTAGATGCATGTATACAGGTAATAATCTCTCAAATTGCATGAGTATACTACCGTTTTCTTGGTTTCGTTTTTTTGAAAACTACACGTTTAATACTCGTACTGTTCGTTTTCGTCCGTTTGCTGTTCCTTGTTTTTTTGACCTTTTTTTGACAGTACCGTTCATCGTTTTTATCTGTTTAAAACCCATACCGTACGTTTCTGTTTTTTTGCCGTTCCCGTTTTAACTAACAATGGTCCTAACTACTATGGGTCCCTTTTGTGAACTACTAGCGCATTTTGTTAAAATTGAAGTAGTTAAATTGACATTTATATGGTCTTGATTCTTTAGAGGCCAAAAATAGAAGACTGGAAAATGAATGTTTTCACCTTTGCAGCATGCTAAACTAATTCCAGTGGAAGGAATCTTAACATACAGAGAGGTGAATGTAGATCTGCTTTCTGATGGACGCTGGGGGTGGTCTTATAATTTCTCAGATTAGAATTGATGTTCATCGTGGGTTATGTTTTTTATACCAACAAGCTCATCATAGATGCATATCAACATCAAGGGACCTCCCATATATGTCTATTGGTATCATCTCATCTAACAACTGGAGGCAGAGTGCGCTGCGTGCTGCATTGCTCCTTAAAAGTGCTCTCCTTCCACCAAGAAAGCTGATCCTCAAAGAATGCAACCAATCTATATAAGATCCCTCTACATGATTGCTCCTTCATTGCAGCTACTGCAAAGAAGCTTGGTGTATCCACAAATTGGAGGTAAGAGATGAAACAATAGAACTAGAAAAGAGAACCCCTTTTGGAAACCACCATATATCCACTTTACCATAAATGCAAAGTAGAATAAAAAATTGAATCACTGCTAAGGGGTTTTGGGGACTTTGTAGGGTTGCAAATATTTTAGCCTAGGATATTAGCTTGGATCTTGAGATTTGGTATAACTAGAATAAAGCAGCACTTAAGTTTCTGGTCATAATAAGATAAAAATGGTGTTTCTAGGGAATCATTGGATACAGAAAGCAGTCTGCAGTCTCAGCTTCCTTTTGTATTAAAAGAAAGCTCCCTTGATCATTACCTATAACAAAAAGGCATCTAAAAAATTTGCAAAGCTTGTCACGCATACTTTCACTTGTCTTCCACAGTGTTTGTCTTTCTTTCCATGCAACGGGAAGTTTAAACTTCAAGGTCCAAACCCACCCCCAAATTGCACTTTTAAGCACCAATTCATACATAACCTCAAACCCAAGAACTAAGAAAATAATCCTCATTTCTCATAAAATCCACGGTGGATGACAAACAAATCAACTTTCCACATCCACCTACCAGAGCACAAGTATTGACTTTATCTTGCTGGCAACTATCATGCTGGGGAACTAGCTACAGCTTGAGTAATTATGCTTCATAAACTCTGAATCAAAGACTACAGCACTAAATTTGAAAGCCTCAAGGGATCTTTAGTTGTAGATGAATTAACCACCACTATCCCACAGACAGAGTAGGGTCCCTTGAAATAGCAGCTTAAGGAAACAAGTGTCGTTCTGAAAGTGGCTTGCCCAAAATGTGAAGTTCATAAAGATAGAAATATATAAAATAGTTCAATAATATATTAGCAGCATATGTTATAATAGGGACATAACAGCAAGAGATGGAAATGAAATCAACATGGTCATATGCATGCAGATCTGCATCATAAAACTCGGGATAGTGCAATTAAAGTTGTAACAGTTTCATGACAGTAGCAAGTGAGAGTTCAACCAACTTGGCTTACTTTGTTAGTAGTAATACAAGAAGGAGGTGATGCGACAGCTACAGACCATTCAACTTTTAGAACATCATAGATCAGTGTTTCTGCATGTCCTGGAAAACATCAATCACTATCAGTAAGTAGGGGACAACTCAGCAAACCTGATAAGATAAAGCAACCTCAAAACTGATAAGAAAAGGTACTACACTTGATCAATGCAGTTGCCGAGAAGGTCATGAATCTGACCTACCCATGGCTTCTGTAGCCATATGTGTGGTGATAGGAGTCTTTTCCTTAATCCGAA
Source organism: Macadamia integrifolia (assembly GCF_013358625.1). Lineage (NCBI taxonomy): Eukaryota > Viridiplantae > Streptophyta > Magnoliopsida > Proteales > Proteaceae > Macadamia > Macadamia integrifolia. Next base: position 28,206,933 of record NC_056566.1, on the reverse strand, counting down.
CATGGTTAGTCATTCAGGAGATAATTTAATGTTTTGATTACATATTGGAGTCTTAGAATTAGGTATTGAGTTCTATTTCTCTTTTCACTTTCCATTTATGACTAGCTTTGTAGAATACTTGGAAGAGTCCATTCTAGCCGGCCTCAGGTTCATTAGTTAGTCTTAATTTTGGTTCTCAATCTTGGTTAAGGAAAAGTTTTAGTCAGTCCGACTCAGCGTTTGATCTGGTCCAGTCCAAAGTTATAATGTAGGTCTATGGCCTGAACCCATGATATCAGTAATTGAATTCAGTTTTCTTCAATTTCTGCTGTGAGGATTTACAGTGTTTACTTGGTGGATTCTGAAGGAGGCCACAGGTGGATTCCTGTCCTGTTCTATCCTTTTACCTTTTAATTCTATCCATTCTAATTTCACAGGTCAGTTTCCAGTATTTAATTAGTCTGCGGCACCCATTTTTAGCTCTTATTTCAGTTAGCTTTATGTTCCATTTCTCTCTCATTCCTGCATATTTTCTTCTCAAATTTAATATTCTAGTTTCTGGTCAAATTCTCTCTTGAATTCTAGTCTCAAAACCTGCTTTATCTCTATCCGAATCACGGCTGTTACTACTACCCTGCCCTGTTCTCTTAGTCTACCTAGGAACATCCTGTGCACCACTGTCCAGGTCTCAGATCCTTGAGATCATCTGTAGGCAGGTCCTATTAACTGAGAATTGCACTCGACCAGAAAATCAGGTCAATCTGATCTCTCTATCTCAAGTTTTAAATTTTATCACTGAGCTGCTTATTTTCTCTGTTTTGGAGATCATGTGATTGCAAGTCCCTTTATAGTTCTCCAGTTTGCGATTAGATCTGCATTCCTGATCAAGGTGAAGCAAGAGGAAACTCTGGTGGAGGCCTGCAGCAACACTGACATTATTTGTCTAAATTGGGTACAGGGGTGAAAGAAAAATTGAAACTTGTCCAGCTTAGATAGTCATAGGACACAATGGCGGAGTTGCGCCATAATTGGATTAGTAGCAAAATTGACAAGGCTTGAAACTAATGTTTCTCTCCACATTAAACATACCCAAACTGGGAAACCTAATATTTTCTGAAAACACTCATACATGGAGAAAGGGACATTCATACTTACAAGAATGAACGCAAATGCATGCATACACACAGACAAACACACACTTATTACTAAGATGCATTCGTTACATGAAAACAGAGCTGTCAATCTGACACCTAGGGCCTCTACATATGATTACATTTGAGAAACGGCCTCAATAAAGTTTCATGCCAGCAGGGTTGTCAGGCTCTTGATTCCATAATGCTACCAATTCTAGTAAATGCTTAATCCATCCTCACTGTGTCAAATATGAAGAACTGAAATATACAACATGACCTACGTGAGGTAAAAACAGCCCATCAACTAATACAGATCTGCATGCAAAGTAATCAACATCAAGCCTAAACCTTCAATGGTTCTGCTCATGAGTCCCTGAAGAACCAAAAGTTCCGATACGCAGAATCTTGGATAATCAACAAACAAAAAGTATTGACGACTTCAACCTCATAAAACCTAAAGGTCTTAAGTGCATAGTAAAATAAAATGAATCGAGTGCAATAAGTGGGCTAGGAAGCCAAGCTAGAAGATTTGAGTAACATAAAGTTTGCAGAATTAAATAGCTTAAATCATTGTGGTAAGAGCAAAAAAGTAATCTTGCAGGAGCATTTTTTATTTTTTATTTGTTTCGAGCATTGATGCATACGTTTTTTCCTGCTTCCACCCCCAGCAATATACCATTTAGTTCCACATAGAACTCCACAGCAACCAGCCCTGGGTGATGGATGGAAACCTCGAACTTTAATTCTTGACCATATCATCTGACAAAGAAAACTCCATTCATCAGAAACCTGTAACCTACCAGGATGCAATCTTTGCATTAATAAGGAATCAGATATGCATTACACATAATTGGTTTATATGGAATTGATTAGGAAAAAAAAAAAAAAGTTTTAATTGCTAACTGTTTCAAAATCAAGCGAGTATAAGTCATTCAGACTCTTTGACTTCGATGTTCCTCCGAAAATGAGGAGCACTCTATCATCGTAAAGAGCTGCCACATGGTTGGATCTTGGAGATGGTCCTGCTCCTCTGCATATACATATAAACAGTTCCGTTGTAATAGAATGAGACGTAGATGGTATGCATAGCCACTCAAAATGTCTTTAAGGATTGAAAGAGAAGAACAAATAAATAGATTCAGTGAAATAAACAAGGATGAGATATTCAAATTTTTGTACCACTGGATCTATGTATTCAGAAAATATGGTGAGGTTTTCAGTAGAAATAATTGCCAGATGTCAGGTGCCACAGTCCATAAACTGAAAGGTGAGAATACTCACGTGCAGTGGAGAGGGAGCCACATGAAAGACTTCAGATCAAACATATGAAGATCATTTAGCTTCCTCCTTTTGGCATCTTCACCTCCAAAGAGGATCAAAACAGAGCCAGCTCTAACCACAGAGTGGCCACCGCGAGCAACCTGCAATACATGTTAGTTTTCAAAGTCAGTGCTTCATGACCATGCAAAAGATATCGTTAGTTCAGATATGCAATCACGGCAACTCTATGATATCACTAGAAAAAGATCAGAAGGAAGAATGCAAACTGGGAGTTACATCCTAATAATCAATTTCATACATGCAGTTAAGTACTTAAATTATGTTTATGAGGCACCTGTATATAAAAGGATAGCATGTGAAAAAACACAAAGAAGAGAATACAGTATCTTTTTTTTAGGAATTATTAAGTCCTACAATAAACAATATCTTAATAAAAAATACAATACTGAGAAAACACAAGCATGATTCAACGGCTGTGTGATTGAAAGCATAATGTGGATTATCCTTTAAAGAGACCAGTTAATCAATTGCTTTGATTGATAATCCCTAATAGTTTGCAGCAGGGGAAAAGACAAGTAAAAAGCCATATATTAGCATGCAAAACAAATGCTCATCGTTTCTTTGAAGGTCTAATTTCTAAGTTCAAAGATGACGATGTACCGGGACATCTCCTTTAGCTTCCATAATTGACCAGCACTCTATTTCTGTATCAAATGCCCACACTGAAAAAGCAGAAAAGAAGGCTCAGATAAATGATATTGAAATAAAAGAAGAACAATAGCAGCCAATAAGTGTCTGGCCAATACAAGGGCTAACCTGACCCCTTTCTCCTCCTCCACCTACCCCAACCCATCCCCCCAAACCCAAAATAATAATAATAATAATAATAAATAAATGAGGAAAACAACCTGAAATTCTTTCACTTGCTGGGTCAGTTTTCCCTCCAACCAGGAGTACCTTTTTCCCCCATGAAACCTAGTTAAAGAAACAAGAAATGAATGCTTTCATCATCAGAAATCATGCCAAATTACTCAAGTGCCATAAGATAACCAACCAGACCACAGCATGGAATATCTCAATAATCAAATAAAAAACTTGGTTTAGCCAAGATTAGGTATGATGCTATCAAACAGATGTCAAATAAAACATAATACTTACTCATATGACAGTTCAGAATGCAATACACCAAAACGGGAAACACTGAAAGAAGAAATACAAAAGAACATGATACAAGGAAATGGTATTGAGGCACAAGATTCATACCAGACTATGACCTTTGCATGCAGGAATCTTCAGCGGCAGACTAGTTGGTGACAAGTAAAGCTTTGATGAAGCTGTAGTCCAGGTAAATTTTTCAAAATCAAGCACCTACACAGAAATCCAGAGAATGTTACCAGCAGGTTCAAGCACACAAGTTTCTGCTACTGAACAAAGACATTGACATTTGTCTGGGTGACGGGTGCACAACACAGCTACAAGGTGTTCAACATGGCAACCTTTAAGATTTGGCACAAAGACCTTCCTGTATGTGCACATAATAAATAGGTTCTTCCTCTAGGCAAACACCTAGGTGCAACCATAAGTATGTTCCCTCTTCATGCCACTGCAAATAATATGTTTTCCTTCTGCAGGCAAGCTCCCTCCCTCTCATTCTCCTCCTCCA